>NC_044274.1:68179133-68479133 GCF_003957555.1 Calypte anna | reverse complement strand
AGGTATTATTAGTCTTTGGTCTTTATGTTATGAGCAAGCTGATACTACTGAATGCTACTATATCTCAGAAAATTACCTCACTTCCAGCACAACAGTGCATAATTTTCACATGCATCCTAAAGCAAGTTAAGAGCCACACAGGTTTAATAGAAAAGCATATTTGAAATAGTAGGTAACACTTCTTATCTTGGAACTGCTGGGGGCGTTATCTTGATTAATGCTAAATGAAAGTCCAAAGAATAATTGACAAGAAATTAATAATTACATCTGCTAGATGAGCTTCTTCATCTTTCCTTGGCTATGCTTTTATAAATTGTGAAGAAATATTTTGAATCACAATGCAAAAACTCAAGGGTAGAAATTACATAATTAAATTGGATGTACATTTAATCCTAATTAATATACAATATCTGGGCCTCTTCCCAATAGTTAGTGTTCATTTGGAGAGCTATTCCTGGTTTTAGGTCAGCTTGGGAACAGGAGGCCAGTATCCTAGTCTTAAAGTGTATGGTTACAGAACTGACAAGTAGCCATGTGGGAGTAAAAAAAATCATGATATTTTGATAGTACTTTCCTCAAAGTGTTCAAGGCCAGGTGGGATGAGGCCTTGAGCAGCCTCATCTAGTGGAAGGTGTCCCTGCCCACAAAGGGGGATTGGAAATAGATGATGATTTTAAAGTCTCTTTCAATCTGAACCATTCTATGGTTCTATGAACTTTGGGTGGGGTCGAAGGGGAATTACATAGTAGGATCATCAACCAAAAATTTTAAGTACATAGGAGTTGCATTTTTCATGCTCATACTGACAATTACAAGTCATATTTCTCCAATTATTGTCATCAGTAATTATGTGTGATCAAAACCAATTAGTGAGAGCTTTTCATGTTCATCTGCAAGCAATAGATCAGGTCATGTTCTAACAATATGAACAATATTATCATTGTTATTATTATGAACAATAGATCTGTTCAAGCAATAGGTCAGGTCATGTTCTAACATATAAAAGTAACACTAACAATCTCTTGGTCTCTTAAGTAGAAGATGGTTTGTTGGGGTTTTTTTGTGTTTTTTTCCCATATAGAAAACTCATTTAGAACGAGTTCTTGCCTAAGGAGAAACTTGCAGGCGAAATTTGTGCAATAAAGCATAGCATGGTTCTTGAAATCTTGTGTTACGCATTTGGAAGTCAAGCATTATTCAGTTAGAAGGTTAAAAACTCAAAGAAACAGTCAAGAATCCACTTCCATTTGCATATAAAAGAAAAATCCACTCATTAAAATCAGAGTGAATACATGCTGGATCCAGTCTACCTTAATTAAGTTCTCCGTTTTGATACTCGTGTATAATCTGAAGTGTCAGGAACCAATACAGTCCATCTGAAACAGGTGCTTCTGTTATTTTTTTCCCTTATATACTCAATATAAAATGTGTCCAAAGATGTGAATATGCATATTCAATTTCATTAACTTTGGCTATACTCCCTCTCTCAGTTAATTACACAGGTAACATAGGCAGTCCCACTAACTTTATCTGCTTAAATTAAGTGTCTATCTCTTCCATTGAGAACATGGAAATCTTGTTTATTAGCCACTCCTTTGGGATCTGTTCTGTATAGAACTAATTCTGGAGATGGTGAAGCTGACAACCAGCAAAAGTCATACTGATTATATTTTTTTTCAATTGTCATATCATTAGAGCACTCAGTCAAGACAGAGGTCTGAGTTCATAGTGTAATTTTGATGGCAAAGGATAACGGCTGCCAGCCTTCAAACACTATAGCCATGAGGTCAGGAATCTCAAAACCAGGAATCAAGATTATGTCAAGCTGTAACTCAAAGGTTATACCAACTTATAAATTGTACCGGGGCTACATCATGAGTGCAGTACTCTGGAACTCCTGATTCTGCTCCTTGTAGTTATTTTACTTGACTCTTCCACCCGATAATTGAAGCAAAAGCCACTGGAGAGTGGAAAGACTGTACTGTACCTTTGCCTTCATGAGTGCTGTTATGTCAAAATTCAGGCAGAACACTTCTGAGTGCTTTTAGCACTGTAGGGAGAAGCTCATATGAATACATCCTCATATGGTCAAATGTTCTCAGGCACACTCCACCATAAGCACAGTCACAAAGTCAGCATGGGTCACACAAGGCTTATGCTTCCACTAAATGTCAAAGGGGTGACCTTTGTAAAGAACGCAGTGAAGTGAGTAACACCACAAATTTTAATCAAGCAACATGGATGCTTAGCAAGTGCTGCTTGGAAAATACCATGTCTTGTTACCTAATTCATGATAAAAACATATGGTAATGCATTATGGAGTGATTCATTGTAATTGATTGTAATTTGGTATTCAGATATGTAACAGCTAGCTAATGAACCTTATAATCATCAAACTGTATTTATACCAACCTTGGAATAAAGTAGAGCTCTCAAACTGGTAATCCAGATATACTGTCAGGAGATTAGAACCCAAGAAGACAGCTAAAAAGATTTGAGATAAGGCAAGTTTATGTGAACAGTTACACTTCAGGAAACAATAAAATTCAGTCCTTTTCAGATAATCTGATTTAGGATGTGATAATAAATCATATACAACATATAGGTGTTCAGAGGCTCTCTCAGGATATCAGTTATGACATGCAGCAGACAAGGCCTCTGCAATCAGGAAGAAGTATGTGATTTCCAATAGTAGACTTAATATAACTCTTTTATATTATAACCCTCTAGTTCAGTTCACAAAATTGCTTCACAAAGCTTAGTAATTAAGTTCTAAACTAACTGTAAATCATTAACAAAAACTGTCAAAGTAGTTCTAATGGAAGATAAATATAAATAACCTCATTGCAAGATATATATCTTCAGATAAACTGTTCAAATTTCAAAAAAAACCCCACTGTAAATAAGGTTTTGTATCTTGAATTTCATTCATGTCTAATATTCTGTTGCTAAATCAATTTATCTAGGTGATTGATTTTGCAGTCAAGATAAATTCCCAAAGCTGGTATTCTGTCACTCATATCAAAAATATCTTGTCAATATCTCTGAGATTCCTTCATCTTTCACCCATGAAAATAATGAATATAGAAATTAAAAAAGAGATCATTAGAAATTTCACTGATAGTACATTCTAGATTTAGTGCAAAAAACTGATATTAATTGGCAATGTTTTTCTGAAAGGATTGATTCCTCAAGAGCTAAAAAAGGAAATAAGCTTCCCAGCTTCAGGGCTCATAATCCAACCAATATATGAATAGCAAAGTCTGCCCCAGGTAGAAAACCAGGCAGATTTTTTTTGTGAAACCCAACAAAACCATGTTCTTTATATGTTCCTCTATTGTCTAAGATACATTTATTTATCTGCTTGTGTGAAGATTCTTCCCAAACCTTATCCATGTTGCAATTTGTCATACCGTTAAGGAATGGCAATCTAGCTTTCAAACATGTCATTGACAGTATGCAGAAATAAGGAGAGAGGAGTTGTTTCCAAAAATTACCTTGAGGCAAAGCAAGTCTTCTTAAAGTGAGAAAGGAGCTCTTCCAGAACAATTAAGTTCTGGAAAATATCACATAACTCATGCCCAGGAAGAGTAGGATGTACTCTGTTTTGGTAATAACCTTTCTTAAGAGCAGCAAATTGTGTTGGTCAGGATCACTTACACATACTTTCACATAGTGAAAGCTATGTAAACATGTGGCCTTGTCATTCACCACAAATAACCATGTAATCATTGAGTGTGTTATAATTCCCTTTTCTTTAATCGTGGACTTCAAAAAAGTAAATTTCAAAAAAACCTTTCCATCTTTTGTTAAAAAAGACCTTCTGCTATTCATGAACAAGCATTTGTTGTTAAACCATTACCACCATTCACTCTTCATATGGGAAGTGAAAATGCTGGACAAACACCTGCTATTCAGATACTAATACCTTCATCTACATACAGACGGATTACACTGTCACCTATTAATTAAAACTTAGAAATACAGATCTGCAAAACAAGACAAAACCTATGGAAATACTCAGAAGACTGAAATGGACAGATTTTTAAAAAAAGGGGAAAAAAAATTGTGTAAGATTTAGAGTTTAGGCAACATGCATTATTATGAATATCTAACAGAGTTTGCCTGATGGAGAAAATGGGAAATTAAGGCATTAGTAATATGACAATGTGTAGTTTACTAGTCTCCACTCAACTAACAGAAATGGCAGAGAAAACATGAAAAAATCAGGTTTGAAACAATAGAGTTCAGATTTAAGTGTTTGATTTGTATATAGTTTTATATTTGGAAGATCATTAACTCTGTCAGCCAGCACTAAATACCTTACACTACAGGAAGAAAAAAGGTTATTAATCACGTTTAATAATGCAAGCAAGCCCTTCCAAGTATTTGTACAGAGTTCTCTGCTTTCCACCTCCCCATTATAGATGGTCTGTGGCATTACATTTGCTCCACTAATGTATTGGAAAAATGCACAGATGGGGACCACGTGGCAGAGCATCAGCTCACATTTTGATAATACATTGAGGCATCATCCCAGTTACCCATAGGGAAGCAGCTTTTCTGCAGCTGGAAAGGCCAGTGGCCATGCATGTCTATCCAGCTGACATGATGCATAATCTACATCTTCATCTCTATCTGCAAATTAAAATCCTAGTAACTTTTCCAGCTACTAGGAAAAAATTTATGAAGAAGCTCTAAAGCATCCTGTGGCATAGTTTTCTTTTTTTATGTTACAATGAGCTCTTCCTAAGCCTTTTCTGGCTGCAGTTTGCTGGTAGGGCACTACACAAACCAGTTCCCCACAGGTGGCTTTCATGCAGCTGTCTTGCTTTGGAAGCTAAAGCCAATGTATCTTTCACAGATTCAGCTTGTTCCAAACCAGTGGGCCTCCTAGCTGAGTTGGGAAATTTAATGTGCTAGGGTAGAAGCAGTTGCACCATACAGTTCAACCCATACTTCTGCTGATTAAGTCTCACTATGGCTTTTCCTGTTTGGGTTTAGGGGGTTCTAAATCTAACCCAACCTATTTTGTGTGGGCATTTCACTGAAATTAGCTCTATGCATCATTTTTACAGATTGGACTACAAAAGGGCTACATAATGTAGTAGCAATAAGCTACACAGTATAGTAGTAATAAGCTACATGTATGTTTTAGGAAACTCATACCTCTGATTATTGTTGAACTGAAGTCTGCTCCTGTGTCTGACCAGTTCCTTGGGTAAGAAATGAAGATAGGTATGCTGTTGCTCATTTGGAAATCTTCTAGAATGTCACATAATTAAAATGAAAGTGGGACACTTCAAAGACATCTAAGAGAGATCAGTAATAAAGAAATAAGCAACTCACCAATAAAGGAAAAAGTCAATAAAATATTGTTCCTAAAACAGAAACTGTGACAGAAGGCAAACAGTGGAGCACAAACATGATAAAACCAGTAGGTATGGCAGCACAGGAAATTTTTGCCTCATTCACAGAAATCCAGGAAAAGTTTTGTGTGAAACTGATCAGAAAAAAAATCCTCTAATAAGTTGTGTGCATCAGCTGAAAAGAGGTAAAGATTTGCTGATGAATCTTCTTACAACAAATGTGAGGTGAGAACCATAGAATGGTTTGAATTGGAAGGGACCTTAAAGATCATCTATTTCCAACCCTCCTTCATGGGCAGGGACACCTCCCACTAGATCAGGTTGCACAAGGCCTCACTCAACCTGGCCTTCGACACTTCCAGGGAAAGGATATCAACAGCCTCCCAAAATGTTCCAGTATTTTACTAGCCTCATGGTGAAGAATTTTTTTCCTAATATCTAAAATAAATCTGTCCCCTTTCAATTTAAAACCATTACCCCTTGTCCTACCACTGCCCTCTCTGGTGAAAAGCCCCTCCCCAGCTTTCCAGCAGATCCCTTTCACATACTAGAAGGCTGCTGTAAGATTGAAAATCACTGAAAAATTGGGGGTCTACAGGAAGGGGGGAGCTTTTCCTTGAAATCCAAACAAATATTTTGGTTAGAACACTAGATGACTGAGATAAGATTGCCTGAAACCCCAAGAGAAAAAGCATTACATCTCAGGTAATAGACCAACACTAGGTACTTCACAGGAAGGGTCAAGACACCCCTGCACAAAAAGAAGAGGCATAACTTGACCCCCACTTCAAGATTTTATTTTATTCTCCAGTGGCCTGAAATTGGCTTAAAATTCCAAGTAGGAAGTACAATATCCCCTCCAACTTTATTTCACTCTTGTTGGCATTTTCTTGTATAGCATTGTTTATTCTGCTCATTCATCCCTACTTCCAATAGCTTGTTGAATAACTGACCTTAACAATTTCCTGATGCATTTAGTTTCATAGCTGAATTATGCTGTATATTGAAAAAAAATTCCATTTTCAATTTTAAACCTGCTGTCTTTCAGCATCTCTAAATTCTTCTTTCTTTGTGTATCATAAGACTAGTAGGAAAGCAGCTTTTAAATTATTTCTGTGTGCCACTCATCTTCCTACTTATTTTTTCCTATGAAAACAGTTGAAATTATTTCCATTTCTGTTTGACATGAGAATTTCTCCAGGACTTTTAAAAGTTTTCTCCATGGTCTTCTCAGAACCTTTTTGTTCTGTGGTAAGTTTTGTTGTGACTGTGACCTCTGCTGAAGACAAAGTCGTATTATTTGGCAGAAGACCATCATGCTACTATCTTTTATGCAACATTTTGTTGGAAGATTCTTTTCAGTTTTTACTGGTTTAAGCAGAATAGGATGTTCAACTGAGGCTTTTATTAAGCTTCTTTCTCTGTTACTTAAGTTCATTTTATGAGATGTCACTGTGAGAGGAAATAGATCTTCCCCATTGCTTTTGGGTTTTATGGGAATATTTAGCTGAGGAGTGGATTTCTTATGACTAATGCATTGACTGGAGTACACAGTGAAGGGTATGGTTAAGAAGATGTGGTTTTGTGGAATGAAAGACATTTAGGTGTAAATACCTGTTATAAACATTTATATTCCATTGTAGGAAGGTAAATCTCTCTTCCCCTTATTTCTGTCTTTCTTGAGAGTTGGTATTAATTTAATATGAAACAAAACTGCATTCCAGAAGTGCATAAGTTGATGTTTGATTGTCAAGGAAATTAAATTTGTTGATGTTTTCTGTTAAAAAGATAGCATATAGAAATATTATGCACATACAGGATCCTCTTGATGAGTTAATAAATACTAAAGTTAAAAGGATCTCTGAATTCAATAATAGTTATTGTAAGGTCAACATTACACAATCTCTCTTTCGTAATATAAATATATAATATGTCTTTACACGGAGTTTCTATAGATTAGAATAATTGTTTATATTCCTGAAAACTTTGCACAAAAATACTTGCAATGAGTCTTGCTAATGCTGCATGAAAATGCTTTTACAAAAAATCTCAGTTTCCCTTGTAGTTTCTCAATAGGCTGCTTTTTTTGAAAGTAATGTTTAAATGGTTTTACATGGCTTTGGGAAATAAGAATGAAGATGAATATGGATTATGCTGTTACATTTTTTGTAACAGATAACTACTGCAAAAAATGATGAGTAGTTTCAAGACTGATTAGTTTCAACTTTCATGGGGGTTTTCTCTTAGTCTATCATGCTAAAGTGAAGATTATATTTCTTAAATATAATGTCTCATACTTGAACATATTGGGTATTTCAGATAAAGGCATAATGATGCCTTGATCATTCAAACTCCAGGTTACATCAATAGAAGGCTTTCTTGAATAAGAACAGCACCAATTAATTCAGCATCTCTTGTGTTATGCTCACACTTTACCTCTTAATACTGCATTATATTTTAGTTATTATAGTACTGTATTAGTAGCTTAGTTGTCTTCAAGATTATGCATTCAAACAAGCAAAAAATACTATCTTGTATCTCAGCGTAATTTTTTATTTTGTTCTTTTTTGGGTTATCTTTCAGTCTTACAAAAGAAGAAGTGTTCATTTCAAGTCTGTTACAAAAAGTGATAGAGAATTGTTTTCTTCACTGGAAAAGGTCATTTTGTAATACCTAAGTGCTATTCTCTCTTCTTCTTTTTAGAACCTGAGTTCAAAAGCTAAACATTTTTTTACTGCCTTGCTTCCTATATTCCATTTTCAAATTCAGTATCTTGGTTTTGGCAGCTTTCCAGAGTTGTGACAATTGTCCATTTTCTTTTTGTTTAGTCTTAATCTTCTCCATAGGAATACTCAGAGTGCTTTTTTGGCAAGGATTTCTTTCACATAGTAAGACTCTGCAAAGGAAAGCACATTTTGAAAGGAGTAACTATGATTAGAAAACACAAACACATCCTGATTTTAGTGTCAATCCTTTAGATAGTGCTACTGATATCATCTGATTTCTTTTATTATAAATTTTTACTTTTGCACTCTCAGTTTGACACTTTGAATGAGCCTAATCTCCATCATTTAATATAAATCCATCTTTCTAACAGTCATAGAATGGCTACAATTGGAATCCTACCTCCCTGCATGGGCACGGACACCTCCCAATAGACCAGGCTGCTCAAGGCCTCAGTCTTGGAAGATCCTGCTCAAGCAGATCACTCTTCAATATGCTGGGAGTGATATCCTTGGCTTTCTGTACAACCACAAGACCTTTTCTTAAATTTTTGAAGATGGCCTCTTTGACACAGGTTTGGTATGCTAAGTGACTTAAAGCATTGGTCTGTTCCCACTTACTTCAAGAAAGGGCATCAAGAGGAAATTCTTAACCACATTATTACATGAGTGCAAAATTATTATAGTTGAATGTGTTAATATATGAAAATCTGACCAGGTAGATGATACAGATTGTAGAATCACTGAATGGTTTGTGTTGGAAGGGACATTTAAAGATCAGATAGTTCCAACCTCCCTGCCATGGGCAGGGACACTTTCCACTACAACAGGTTGCTTCAAGCCCTATCTCACTTGTCCCTGAACAGCTTCAGGGATGGGGCATCCACAGCTTCCCTGGGCAACCTGTGCCAGTGTCTCACCACCCTCATAACAAAACAAACAAACAAAAAAAACAACCCACACTTTCTTGTGTCCAGTCTAAATTTACCCTCTCTCAGTTTAAAACCATTGCCACCTGACCAGTTGCTAAAGACCCTGGGAAAATGTCTCTCCATCTTTTACTCTCCCTTTATATAAAGACTGCAATATTGTTTCCCTGAAGCTGAATAGTCCAAACTCACTTAGCCTTCCTTCACAGAAGAGGTGCTCCAGCCCTCTGACCATTCTTGTAGCCTTCTTATGGAAGAAGACCCACTCGTAACAGGTCCATGTCTTTCTCATACTGGGGAGCTAAGCCCTGCATGTAACACTCCACGTGGGGTCTCACGAGAGTGAGGATGAAGAATCACTTCCCTCGACCCACTGGTCACTTTTGTTTTATGCAGCCCAGGATGTGATTGGCCTTCTGGGCTGCAAGTGCTCACTGTTGGCTCATGTCCAGCTTTTCATCCACCAGCAATCAAATCTTTTGCTGTCAGGCTGCTTTCTAAAACCTCATCCTTTTGTCTGTATTGATGTTAGGGACTTCCTGAATCCAGGTGCACGAACTTGCACTTGGCCCTGTTGAATTTCATGATAGGCCCACTCCTCCAGCATGTCCAGGTCCATCTGAAAGACCTCCCTTCCTTCAGCTACCCTTCTAGCCTTGTTGTCATCTGCAAGCATGCTGAGGTCCCACTCAATCCCAAACAAGAGAGCAATCAATGAACAACAATAGAATTATCAATTGTTGGACAAAGAATACTAGAAAATTGGAGCTGAACAAAGCATCTGTTCTCTGCTCCTTTTACTCACTTTTTATGCCCATTTAGGTAGACACAAGAAATTGCAAGACTTTTTCAGCCATTGTGAACTTTTAAGATCAAAAGAACCATGCTGCAGCTTTAAAGGAAGGATAGTGATCAGTGTCTGTTGCACTCGCAGATTCATTACAGATACACCAGCATATTTCTGTAAGAAATATAATGAAGATAAATGAAATGTTGAAATGAAATATAATTATTTAATGAGACAAAACTCATCATTTAGAACTTTGTCACACAGTGGCGTGGTCTGATCTATCTATGTAGGAAGCAGCTGTCAGAAAAAGATGAGTCTTATAATGTAGATGTTTTTCTGGGTTTTCCCTTCTATTGTTCTGCTGCTGTAAGAACTACTGTGCTCAGCCACCTGTGCATGTAGATGTGTCAAGGATGTGGAATTAAAATACTGTATTTGTGTTAGGAACTTATGCTAGAATATGTCTGTATAGTTCCCTGTTATTACACAGAATATTGTATTTCCATTGTTCACTGAAACAGTTGAAAATTATATGACTGACTGTAATGTTTTGGAACTTGAGCAATTTACATGGCAAATTTTCTAAAAATTTAAAAAAGAAAAAAATTCAGTCATGAGATATTTTCCTTCCTCTTCACAGAAGCGTTTTGAAGAAGCAAAGAACTTTTTAAAAGGAAGATCCAGAATTCTGTTCAGCACTCTAGCTAGCCTTTTGAAATTATAAGTAGTATTTATTTGAGATCAGTATGTTTATTTGCAAATAAGTGGTACACCAAGTGGAGGGAAGGATATAGCATAAGACTCATTGCTTTTGTGTGCAAAACTTGAAACAACGGTGCTTGCACTTAAAGCTCAATATATTGAAATAATAGCCTAATAGTATACACCAATCTGAATTACAAATGCATTCCCTTTGTGTTCATAAAATATCTCAACCAAAACTCATGGTGCTGTCACATTTGCATTTGAATACCCAGGATATTCTTCCAGCTTGCATTTATTCTGATGTGTTAAATAACATACGATTATTTCTGTAGAGAATACGGATGAGTGTTTTAGTTTGAATCAGGAGTACATTTTTAAAGAAAATCTCTTGATCATCTCCACTTTCTGAGCAGTCTCAGAGCAAGAACTGGATCCCTTTGAGATTAAAATAATCCCAGAGAAAACATTCTAGCAGTCTAAAATTCCTCATATATACATTAGGATTTGACACAAAACATCCCAGTGGGTAAAAGGACATTCAGACCACACAGTTAGTCTAGAACTTGTACAGAGAAAACACCCCTGAGATATGTGTGGGGACATGCAGACATTGTGTCAACTCTAATCATTAAAATCTGCTGCTACAATTCTGTGAGATCACAGGAATCACAGATGTAGACATAACTTTCCTGTGCCTGCATTTTTCACAAGTTCAATGAAAACAGTTAATGGATATTGCTCTTTTTTTTTTCTTATGATTTTTTAATATCTTCAATGACAAGAGAAATTTGGGTTTCTGCAGTCTCATGATCTGGCCTGAATTTTGTTTAATGCTTGAGTGTGGTCAGGTGGTGCTGCCAAATGGTGCCCATCTTACTTGAGAATATGCTCCCATTGGTCTGAATCATCTTCCCAGGTTTGTCTGGAACTGTGCAACCTATCCACAAGGAGAGATTTTTGGTGGGATCAAATGACTCAGTGGGACCACACAGATGCTAGGTCCTGGAGAAGTGGGAAGATGGGATAGTACAGAGGGATGTAAAAGCTGGAATTATCAGTTCTTCGTTTCAAACAAATTAGAAGGGCATACTGCAACTGATACACTGCTTCTTTGTGATTGTTCTTAATAAGAGAAAATATGCTCCTAAAACTTTCCAGAGGAGCTTATTCTTACTCTGACACTTCTATGTCCAACTGTATAGAGTTTCTGTGGGTAGTAGATTAAAAAGAAGAATCTCAGAAGAACTTCTGATGGGATCTGTGCGTGGCCATGAATGAGCAAAAATTATCGAATTTAGGAACTACCCCCTTAGAGCAAGGCATTGGCAATGAATTGATGTTTTATGGTCCAGGTGAGTGTACACTACACCATAAAAGAGAATTTAATTTCCTACTTACCTGCAAATAATATATAAGGTTGTAACCTTCTCAGATTTCATTTTATCCTTAATACAAATCAGTAAGGTGTCTGGTTCTGAAAATGTGTTCTATGTGATCCTTTCATGTAACTAGCAGACCTGTTATGCATACAGTCATTACTTTCACGTAGGTTTTTAGTTTATTTAAAATCTCAGTTCTCTTACAATAGCAGTAGTTTTCACTGTTAGAAATTATTGTTTCTCATCCTTTCTATTTTCTGTATCAGTCATACTTAGTATTTAAGGGATCTTCAGAAGAACACTTCTGGAGTTATGCACTAAGATGAGAAAAAAAAAAAAAAAAAAAAAAAAAAATAATTGTTTCCTGACCCTAAAATTTAGACTTCATAGTATTTATTTCTGATTTCATTATTTCAGTAATCTAACAGAGAAAAAGCCTCCTCCCACATCTCAGAAAAAATTTAAATAATTTACAAGAATTGTACCACTCATGTTTATAAGTTAAGGTACAGATACCTGTATCAACTGCAAGGCAGTTCCCTAGATGATAAACATAGATTTGGAAAATGCACAGATCGGTTGGATAGGCCTTATTTGGTGTGATTAAAGGTGACATTGCTTGGGCTAGCTTCCTTAAATATAAGTTCCAGATCTGAAATATGTTTTTAGTGTAGGACAGACAGGGTAGGAATATGAGTCAGAGAGAACAACTGGGGTTTGCGTGCCCTGAGATAATAGAGCTGTCAGTCAGTTGTAGACAGAAGTCACTGTCTTAAATATTTCCCTTCCTCTGCTAGACAGTCATTGTTTATGTAAGGAAACTACTTCATACACTTTTTGCATCTTTTATTGGAGAGGGAGACGAAATCTTCCATTTTACTATTGAAGAGGACACAAGGAAATAAATTACTGTAATCCAAAAGAGAAAATGATTGATAAGTGCTTAGCAAATAAATGTATTTGCCACAGATAATGCATACTGTATACATGGCATATGTACCATATGCATGTATCACAGAAATTGCAAAATTGTTTACGTTGGAAAGAACCTCCTCTAGTACAACCCCCATACTCAAGAAGCATCACTCAGAGCAGATTGCCTAGGGCTGTGTCCATTCATGTTGTGAATATATTCTCAGCTGGAGACTCCACAGCCTCTCTTCAGTGACTGGCCACTCTCATGGTCAGAAAGAGTGTTCAAATGGAGTTTCCTCTACGTTAAGTAGAGCTCATTGCCTCTTGTCTGGTCCATGGGCACCACTGAAGAGATACTGGCTCTTTTGTTTTCATACTTTCCTGTCAGCTATCTAATCACAAGGATGAGATTCCCTTGAGCCTCCCCTGCTGCAGACTGAGCAGATATTCCAGTCCTTTAGTCATCATGGTGCTGCACTGGACTGACAATAAAAAGTCTTTTTTTTTTGTACTGGAAAGCCCAGCACTGGACACAACACTTCAGATGCCCCATGTCTTAAAGTGTTTCAGGTCAGGTTGTGCTGGGCTTTGAGAAACCTGTCCCAGTGTCTGAGTCATTAATGAAGATGCTGAACTACGCTTGCCCCTATATTTACCCCTAGGATACACCCCCAGTGATTTGCCTCCAATTGGACTTTTTGCCCTTGATCAACAGCTTCTGGGTCCAGTCATTCAGACAATTTTTAATCCACCTCACTTTCTACCTACCTAACCTACACACCTGCACACTGTCAGCATATCTAAGAGTATGTTTTGGGACAGTGTTAAAAGTGTTACTGAAACTGAAGTAAACGACATCCACTGCTCTCCCCCATGCACTGACCCAGTGGCCTCATTGTATACAGCAATTACTTACCTTGGTCAGGAGTGGTTTCTTCCTCATAAATCCATGCTGACTACTTTGCTTCAACTGTCTTGTTTTTCATGTGTTGGGAAATACTTTCCAGAATGGTTTCTGCATCACCTTCCAGGGGAATGAGGTGACCAACTTGTAGATCTTTCTTTTTGCTCTTATATTTGTGTACATATGTATAATCCTTATAAGACAAAGGATTACTATCATAATTGTTTAACATTGTGATTTGCTATAGTGAACAACAGGTTCATGGTTAATCACATATTCAGCCATTCATTGATTTATGAACCCTCCATGATTCTTCACTGATTCATAAATGTGCTTTTAATCTGGTGTGTGTCCCATATATGTTAATTGTAACAAAATGTTGTACTCCATGGATGCTAGAGGGGGGAAAAAGAGAACTGTGCCATAAGATCTAACACATTCTCCTATGTACTGTGTGGGATTATTTCTGTGCTTAAATCTAACAATAAGATTCATAAACAGTAAAACATGAAGATATTTATGAGAAGCTAGGAGTATGAATTTGAAAGATATTAACAAAATATGGAAATTAGCTATATGAAGCACATTTATATACACAGTTATGAAATATAAGTGCATTGAAGTCCCTCAGACAACTTTTTACCAGAGCTTAAGTGTATCTATATTAGCCATAAAGGAATACTCTTCACTCTGTGTATATTAAATACAGACATATGAACAAATTTAACCATCTGTTTTAGTCACCTTACAACACCCATCATCATATCCTGCACGATTTGTTGGTCTAATAACATTTTTTAAAATACATGCCATTACTGTACTCATGTGAAAAAGATCCATTACTGTAATCACTCTATTCTAAAGTGCATAAACAATGGCATTTGAAAGCATACAATTATTTTAGGATATGTGAGGGGAAGTACATTAATTTACACATCTGTGTTCAAACTTGCTTTAAAAATAATTGGACTTCTTATCATGAGCCCACCTATGCTATTTTACCAAATAATCTGTTTGGAGTCATAGTCTAATGCTGCACAGTTCAAGTTTACTCATGAAGGTTAGATTTTTTGAGCATTGATTGTGATAAAAAATGATTCACAAGTTGATTCACTTTTTAATAATTTTTTTTTTCCTCAGCTGCAGTTAAATAATTAGCCAAATGCTTGTTATGTAAATAGCCAATTATTTTAATAAGGTCCATCGGAAATGATAGGAATTGTTGTCCTGAAGACATGCATCTACAGTGTAAAATTAAATGGCAAGTTACTTAATGCGACAAAGTTACCATACCAGTATACATTAAAAGTAATTAAAAATGCAAAATATGCTTCAATTAGTAAAAAAACTTTTAAAGTATCAGCTCTTTAAAACTAAGAAGAAAGGTCCTGGGAATGCAATTCCAAACCTATATTAAATTAATTCAGATGGAAAGACATTGAATATGCAATTAAACAGCTGTATAGAAGAACAGGAAATACCAATATAGTTCAGTGTTGGAAGTATGACTTCACAGAGAAAATAATAGTAATAATAATAGCTTTATAGTGTCTACACAAAAGTTAAAAGTTTTATACATTTTGTTTTCATTGTATGATCGGAGCACTAGCTAGTTTTCCCATTTATTCTATAGGAGTTTTCAAAACAGAAATAGGGATTAAATATATCCTCACATTACACCAGTATGAAAATAAAGCCATATTACTGAGCATACAAAGAAATGTACAGTTACAGTTGCAAATCTTCCTATATAGCCTTACCATATTTAGAATCTTTTCAGTCATTTGGAGACAACAGTCACCTCTGTGGAAGCTCCCATTAGACTTTTATGAAATTAATTGTGATCTGGCTATTCTTTTACATAGTTTCTAAGGAAAACAGTTGACAGCTGCTTTTGGAGTTTAAAAATATAGAATTCATTAATATTTGCTCTCTTGCTGGAAAAATTGCACATTACAAAATGTGCATAGCACATAAAATGCTAAACTGTGTACATTAGAGTGATGCATAAACTTTGCAGTGTTCATAGAGGCTGCCTCTGTAGGTTCATAGGAATTCTTAATTTGAATAATAATTTTTTCCTGACCTCAATTCAAGTGAGGAAGAACAGTGTTCAGCAAAATATTTCATTGGGTCTTTTTCTTGATAATTTTTATTATTTTTTATCTCATAGTTCTGTAGTTAAACTTAGCATTCTGAAAACTACACTTACATTCACTATAAACTTACTTCATACAAGTAACATGAGAGCTTTTTTTTTAAAAAAAATACATATAAATATATATAAAGAATACACTACAGAGGCATAATGAAAACAGTATCAACCAGGGCTTTGATCAAGCTGGGGATGTCCCTGCTCATGCAGAAGGGCTAGATCTAGATGGTCTTTAAGGTCCCTTCCAAGCCTAACCATTCTATGATTCTATGGTAGTATAAAGAAGCCTAAGAGGTAAAAAAAATTGCTTTAAAAGTCAACTCTGTCATATTAGGAAGGATGCAGGAAGAGGCAGTTTCTGACAGAACTACAGACAGGAGGAACTGAACTCTTCAGAAAATTGTTTTTGTTATGTGTTTAGACATTGTTGGTTATGAGTACCTCAAACACTCACTCAAAGCCAAAAATTCTGAATTATGTCTAGATATTATTTTTTTTCCTTGTCCAGCTTATTTAGAATGCCTCTTTTGGGTTCAGAACAAAGCTTTAGTAACTCTCTTACATAACTTGCTCTCTTCTTAATATGCTATCTGAAAACATACATAATGAATGCTTCAGAAAAAATTCTAATAGGCAGTTTTGAGATCGATTATTCTGAAAGCCATTTACCACAGCACATTGTACCAAATATTTGCAAGAGAAGGAAATTTTTATATAGAATAATGAGAATAGGGATAATATAATGTTTAGCCTCTAAGGCTGTGTGGGGGGGGAGGCTTGAACTTTTTTTGTCTCTAGTGTAAAGCTGTTTTCTCATCTTTTTGAAAGGCAGATAATAAGGATGTCTGAACAGTGAATAACTTCACTGTGACATTGTAGTTGACGTTTTCTGCAGATTATATGGCACAGCATTTTTAGAGCCTTCTGTGGTCAGGAAACTAGCTTTGAAAAACCAATCAAACCGCTGAATTTTAACAAATGTCTGCCCTGCATTGAATGTGAATTGAATAAATCCAGTTCAGATTTAATAACATACTCTGAATTCCCAGATTCCATGGGGATCAAACCCTTTTAAAATGTGTCATACCAGGGATTCAGTAGTAATATATTAATGCTTTTTTTTTTTTTCTAAACTTTTTCTAAACTTTTTTTCATGACTTTGTTATGGCAAAATAAAATTTATTAGTAAGGCAGAAACTGGATTATATCTATTCATTGCTTCTAGTAAAGGAAAATTTTACTTCCAGTATGGACACTTGACCTTAGATGATGTGGCTGTGATGAGCCAACAGTAGTCTAGCAGGATAGAAGACTGATTAAAAACATGAGTTAGAGTTGTGACAAGCAGACCAAGTGTGATCAGGAAGCCAAAATAACTAGAAAGTCAAAGGATAAGAAAAGAACATGCTTGGCAGCAGGAGGGTACTCCAGAAAGTCTGTACTGCAAAAGATTTTGGATCACAAACAAGGGTTCAGGTGGCAGGAACCAGGAATTTGGGTTAAGTAAAGATCAAGCAAGCAGGGGACAGGAACAAGATACTGGTGTGCATTTGCAGCCAAAATGCAAGCTGTGTTGGCAAAAACAATTGATTGGGCCTATCTGTCCCTTTGTCACAGAAGTCAGGTTTATACCGACTAGCTTGCAGAAGATCTCAGGTCATTGGAAATAAAATTAAATCTTTGTTTATAACATTTACATACATTTTCTGCCCATTTCACATGGTATAACTTTTGAGGAAAACACGTGATCATATTTAAAAAGAAAAGTCTAAAATTATGATCATGTATTTTTAATTATGTTTGCTAGTGCAGCACTATTTGTAATGACAAAACCCTAGAATTCTTTCTCCTGATGAATTTCCAGAGTTTTTTCTGATTCACCTGGTTTCTGACAACATGCTTCTGTTCCAGATTCCACCATGAGTGTGCTTCAAACAGAAGTGTGCTTAATAGGTTTGTAGTTATGGTTTGATCTTACTAAGAAGTGTAAATTTAATTATCTTCAATCTATAATAAAGCTTTACTTCCTTGTCAATTGTCTTAGCCATTCAAGCTACTACTCAGGGAGCAGTCTTTTTTTTTTTTTTTTAAGAAAATGGTCAGTGCTCCCTTACTTCTTGTTTCCTTCATCTTCAGTAGAGAAATCTTGGTGTATTGGGCATGGAGCTTCTTACATTTTTCTTTATTTAGATTTTTTGGGTTGCTTGGATTTGTTTGGATTTTTTTTTATTTGTTTTGTTAGCTAACCTGGACACTATTAAGAAATGCAGACTTCACCTGTGCTGACACTTAAACTGTTCAGGACCCCATTTCACCCTGTATTTGTCTTATTAGGTCCTTCTCTGAGGAACTCTGAATTCTCCGGTAGTGTCCAGCTACCTGTATTTTAGTTTCTCCAGTGAGTAAGGTTGTTATCTAAACAAAGCTTCAACCTTAAGCATAACACCTAAGTTTACCTGAAAAATCATTAGCAACCTACAGTGATTTTACTTTGATTTAGTTAATTCACATTAAAAGCACATCCTTCTAGTGTAAGGAGGTTGACTGCATCACCAGTGAAGGGTTTATATCTGACAATATATAAAGAGTTTTTCTTTGGGACTTTACTGTCTTTAGGAGCAGCTACCCCAGGAACTCTTGCATTTTAAAATTTCAAGTCAAATTTACTTCTTATAATGATAATATGACAAATTTTAGAACAGAATATAATGTGCTTCTCAGATGAAAGAAACATGTCAGCTGGTGCAAGCTTGATTATCATATTAGGTACCTTTAGGAATTTGAACAAACTGACCACAGCTCACAGGAACTACTTTTAACTACATATACTAATCTACCCAGTCAATCAAATGAGATAATTAATATTAAATGAAATAATTATTTGGAATTTATGCTCCTTTTTTAAACACAGTTTTGTTCATTATCTTCCCAATTAAAACCTCTGTTCTGGTATCAAACACAATGCTAAAATGAGAATCGTCTTTCCTTTTTCATAAAATATGACAGATTTGTTTGAACTCATGGGACTAAAGGTTCACAAATTAGTTGGAAAAAAATAATTTAGGATTCAAATAGGAAAGATAGTAATTAAAAAACTTCCATTCTTAGTGCTCTGATCATAACTAATTGCTCCATAGGGATAGAATAGAAAGATTACTTTAAAAATATCTTGTACCTAAACTTTAGTCTGTTTTCTGCATCATTGTACAGACAATATGAAGTATACTGGAAAGTCATGCAGCTGTACTTACCTATTTCAATATGAATGGCAAATTAGGAAAATTATATATCTTAAGAAGATATTACCTTTACACAGAAAATCTTTTGAGAGGATAAATTACTACTTTTATTTCACCAAGTAAGAGATAGTTCATGTGTTCACTTAATGTTTTTTGTTTCACAGTGTCCTTGATATTTTTTCTCCACAAATGTGTTAGCCTGTATTAAAATGATGAATAACCAGATGAAAATGTAAGGTTAATAGGCTTTGCTTTAAAAGGCAAATTGGGAGCTGGAAAATCTTGTTAAATTTATAAATACAAGTAAAGAATTTAATTTAGAATTGAGTTGGCTTGTTAATTGGTCATTTTCCTTGGCAGTTTTTATTTCTGACACTCTGGGCTGCTACTCCTCTTCTTCCTCTTTAATAGATAGAAATTCAGCTAACCCCATGAATTTTTATTATTCAATTATGTCGCTTTTTTTATAGGAAACAAATGGTAAAACACAAGGGATTAAAAAGAAGCTCAGATATCAGCGAATCCTATTAATTTTGGTAAAAATTCTGGTTTTTTTCTACTTCGAAGAACTGGAACTTGACTCCACATTCAGCTGAAGGTCTACTCCTACCATTCTCTTCAAAGCAGCAGGGGATAATCACAAACTCACTGAATGGTTGAGGTTGGATGGGACCTCTGGAGGTCATCTGGTCCACCCCCTTCTGCTAAAGCAGGGCCACCTACATCTGTTTGCCCAGGACTATATACAATTTTTTTTTTTTTTTTTTTTTTTTAATGTTGCGAAGGATCAACAATCCAGAAACACTCTGAGGAATCTGTGCTTCTTCTCAGCCACTCTCACAGTAAAAATGTTTTTAATGATGTTCAGACAGAAAGTCCAGTGTTTCAGTCTGTGCCCGTTGCCACTTGCCACTGGGCAACACTGAAAAGAACCTGGCACCCTCCTTTTCACCCTCCCTTTCAGTATTTATAAACAGTGATAATTTTTCTCCTGACTCTTATCTTCTTTAGGATAAATAGTGCCATCTTCTGAGGCTTTACTCATAAGCAAGGTACTCCTGTCTCTTAAGCGTCTTAGTGGCCCTGTGTGGGACTCTCTCAAGTATGTCCATGGCTCTCTCATACTGGAAAGCCCCCAGCTGAACACACAGGTGTGTCCTAATCAGTGCTGAGGCAGGAATCACCTCACTTGACCTTCTGGCAATAATTGCATTGTACAGCCCAGAAAGCTGCTGACCTTCTCATAGGAATATGTATCAGAATCTGGTACTATGCTTGAAGCTTAATACACTGAAAAATACAGAGGATTATTATTCTTTGAACTTTTGAAAAAGTATACTGGAAAAAGGAAACTCAAATGAAATTAACCATCTTTTCTGTCTTTTCTGAATTTAATAAAATTTACGAGCTTCTAGATCAAGTGATTAGTTTCAATTTGCTCACCAACTCATGCACAGAAAGGAAATTTTTTAGATGGTTAAACAACCTTGTCAATAAGAGTTTAATGAATTAAGATGAACTGAGAGACATTCTTAACTGGTATCTGTTGATAAAGAAGTAGCTACATTCCTTCAAGTAGCAAGTATCACTAATGAGAACTCTGTTAGAGATGATTGACTGAATTTGTTTATTTAAGGCCAAGCTGTGACTTTTTGTCCTTATGTCCTATGAAAGCTCCAGTGGAAATCCCTGAGCACAACTTTAAATTCTGTTGTGTGATGGGACATAGTAGGCATATCAAACTAGCTACATTGATGTGTAATTTTTTAGCATTCCTGTTTAATCAGAAGCCTTACTATGCATGTTTGCTGGGCAAAAAAATATTGTCTTCTAATGTCAATTGGACAAACTTTGGCTTTTAAGGCTTTAAATATGTGTTTATCATTTTCACAATTTCTCTTTGATGGTCCTGACATTACATTGTTTGCTTCCTGCAGATATAAATGAATGTGAATCTGAACCCTGCAAGAATGGTGGAATCTGTACAGATCTTGTTGCCAACTATTCCTGTGAATGTCCAGGTGAATTTATGGGCCGAAACTGCCAACAAAGTAAGTATTGCATGTTTTCACATTTATTTGTTTTTTAATTTAAAAATATATAAATGTTGCAGAAACAGTAAACTAGGGAAATATTTCTCTAATCTGCAGGTGTGTATACTCAAAAAAGTGATCCTAATCTTTTGCAAAGTGGATGACATTTAGGATACCAAATCTGTCATACATTCAGTTGCTTCTGATATGATGGAAATACCTGCAGAATGAAAATTATTATAAAAAAGTTAAACAAGGAGGAATTAGTGTCAAGTAGAAAATACAAAAAATTTTTAAGTGTTCATCAACCATCTTCAACAATAATTATTAGCAGATATCAATGTGTAAAAACAGGAAAAAATGTATGTTACTTTCTCTGGCATGTCTCTAGCTTCTGAAAGATGGACAACTAGTTTACAAAGAAGTCATTAATGGAGTTCATCCAGAATCTGTCCTGGGAACAATCTTGAATGATTTTACCAATAACATTGACTAGGAACATACTATAGAGGTCTGATTCCTAAAGAGTTCTTCATGTATGAAAGCTTAAGTAATCTTGAAGACAGAATTAATAAAAATAGAATAAGCTACTACGGTAAGAAATCCAAAATACCTAAATTCACCTATTAATAAATGATCTCAGAGACTCGTGGATTAAAAATACTTCAGAGAAGAAAGCCTGTGTGGTTTAGTTATAAAAAAAGAATGATAATATGGGGGTGTGGAACTTGCTAATATAGTTCTGGAACATGTCAACCTTGGAGCCTCAGTGAGAAAAAGAAAAGTATTTGTGTATTATCATTTTTACTATTAGATATTGCATTCAAAATACCTGAAATTCTAGAGTAATTCACATTCAAGAAAAGGTATTTCTAGCTCAAGGAAGATCTACTATGTGTAGCAAGAAAAAATAAAATAAAAAAATAATCATACTGCAAGTAGAATAGTAAACAAAGGAAATCATAACTAAGTTAAAGAATATGATTCATTCTTCTGTGTACACATAGTGAGTTCATAGGAAGAATGGAGAAGAAATGAGCAAAGCAATAACAACAAGCTGGATTTTTTTTAACTAGCCTCAGTAAATTCACAGATTTCTATATACAAGAGGTGAATAGTTTGAGGTATCCAACATAATGTTTATATAATTCTAAAGGTAAATCAAAGACTATGATTTGATTTGAAACATTTTACAGGCCTGTTGACTATCTGAAAGAATGTGTAAAACATTAATGTCTACCTAAATTTTCTCTAAAAGTAGCTTATGAATAGCTTGCCTTATAAGGTGTAATTGAACTAACATTTGGAATTCTACCAGGAATCTCATCCATCTCTTCAGAGCTGGTCACTTCTGGTTTTTTGGCTGCATCATTAATATCATTGAATTTATAGATCACATAAAACCATTTCCTGTTTTGCTGGAAATGGGATAGTCAGACTACTTGAAATGATTATTTCATTTTCTATATCATCAACTGTTGTTTCTTGCTTCTTTCTCTTTTTACAGATGTATATTTAATTAAAAGTAAAGATAAACTTTGTGTATGAAGACCTACATATTATGCATGATATGGGCTTTGGTGTTTTGTGTGTGTGTGTATACTTATATGCACACATCATAGAATCATAATCATAGAATGGCTTCTGTTGGAAAGGACATTGAAAGATCATCAAGTTCCAACCCCCCTGCCATGATCAGGGACACCTCCCACTAGATCAGGTCACCCAGTGCCCCATCCAGCCTGGCTTTGAACACTTCCAGAATACGGAACTCTGTTTTGGAGAGCATATGACAGAAAGTATATAAGTATGTAAAACGACAAATTTTCAGCATATTGAAGAGTGAAAGAATTCTAATAATGTCAGTAAAGCATTTCTGAATTGCAAAATATGCTACCTACACTCTGTCTTTTCTGGGTCAGATTGCAGATTCACTCTGTAAGCTAATCACCTAGTCAAATTATCTTTCTGGAGATGATTCTGTAGGTAAATATTGACAATTTTGACCAAGGATTCTCTTGTTTACCCCACAGAGAAGAACAATAACTTATTTGAAAGAATTATTCTGTTGATTGTTAAAGAATTTTTGTAATTATGATAAAGCTCCACACAGCAGTCAGATTGCTTTGATGCAGAAATCGAGGACAGTGAGTTTTAAAATGTGTTTTATAGTAAAAATTTGTCAGATGTAAAATGTGCACAGGCTGAGAGAGTTGCGCTTCAGGGAGAAAGCTTCAGGGAGACCATAGAGCATCTTCCAAGCCTTGAAGGGCCTACAGGAAAGATGGAGAGGGACATTTTAGCAGGGTGTGGAGTCATAGGACAAAATGGAAGGGCTTCATACTGAAAGATCAGATTTAGAATAGATGAGTTTTAAGGTCTCTTCTAACCCAAACCATTCTGTGCTTCTAAGGAGTGCTAAATGGGAAACTCTCTGGGTAGGCACCCACATATGGAGGTACCACCAACCTGCTGTCTGCAAGATGGTATCACAGGAATGTCAAATAAGAAATGCTTTGAAGATTTAAGAGAAAACTAATACATTACTTAAATCTATGATTAGAAAATGATGCACAATGTAGATATTTGAATACTTCCCACAGACCACTCTTTACACCTATGTTTTTCAGCCAAGTATGTGAAGAGTTATCAGCAAATAAAAGAAAATTAAGGATGGGAATAATGTTTGCATTGACTACAATCACTGAACTACAGGACTGTTCAGGACATGTTTCTAGTACTATAGTACAGTTCACAAATGTTTAGCATTCACCTACTTTTCAGATAGGTAGCTTTAGCTTTAGCTTTTTTTAGCTTTTTTAAAGCCTTAGCTTTAACTAGCATCAAAATGGTAACTTTCATTAAATAGCAGCAGTATAATGGTGTACTATACCTGCTACTATAAAGTAAATATCCTTATTTCATAAGTATACTTACATCATCACAGCTAATTATGTAATTACAAGTAGTAACTACACATTCTAATTATACCATTAGAATTTTAAACATATTTACAGTAGTTATATAATTAAATACTATTACACTAATTATGTAAATTACTGATTGCTGTCTCAGAATTACCTAAAAATACTTAAAGATTGCTAATTCACAGAACATGTGAAAAATCTTATGTGAAGAACAAAACAGGAAAAAATACATCTTACAATCTTGTTCTTGTCATTGAAAGCTTGTTTGCCAGATGCATTTTCTAATAGAATCTCTAGTCTAGTATATCCAAAATACCCATACTTTGTAGTAATTTCTTGTCAAGTAACCCATGATTTTGAAGTAGTTCATGTCATATTGTTTTCCGTAATGGTCCAAAGAAGTTTTTTTCTTTTTTCTTTTTTTTTTTTCCCCACTACTTAATTCCACCATAATTAATTTTTCTTATCTAATCTCCTAATTAATTCCCTTCCATTTTATCTCATATGTAGCAATTTCCAGGCATGAGACAACTATTGTAATAATTACACCAAGGTCCTTGAGATTTTTTGAGACATCCAAAATTCTTCTCAGTAGTCCTAAAAGCCTCTGCTTATCAATAGTGCAGCTGCAGTGAGAGGAAAAGGATTGTCTGAAACTGAGTACTAAAACAGAACTAAAATGCTTGGAACTCTATTTCATAGAACTGTAGAATCATAGAATCAATAGAACCAATCATAGAATAATT
This sequence comes from Calypte anna, assembly GCF_003957555.1. Lineage (NCBI taxonomy): Eukaryota > Metazoa > Chordata > Aves > Apodiformes > Trochilidae > Calypte > Calypte anna. Next base: position 68,454,319 of record NC_044274.1, on the reverse strand, counting down.
TGGGTTGGAAATCAAATCATAGAATAATTTTGGGTTGCCTCATCTCCAGGGATGAGGCCTCAGTTATCTCACTGGGATGCCTATTCCATTTTTCCACCACCCTCATGGTAAAGAATTTTTTCCTAACATCCAATCTTAAGCTACTTTAATTTAAAAACATTGTCCCTTGTCCTACCACTGCAGTCCTTCTCCAGACTTGTTGTAGGCTTCTTTCAGATACTGTAAGGTCACTATTAGGTCTCTCTGGAGCCTTTATTTCTCCAGGCTGAACAACCCCAGCCTTCAACCTGTCTTCATAAAAGAGAAGGTAGCCCTTCTCTGGACCTACTTCATCAGGTCCATGTCCTTTCTGTATTGAGGGCTCCAGAGCTGGATGCAATACTCCAGGTGAGGTCTTACCAGAGCAGAGCAAAGGGGCAGAATCATCTCTCTTGATCTGCCATGCTTCTTTTGATGTAGCCTAGGATGTGATTGGCCTTCTGGGCTGCAAGTGTGCACTGTTGGCTCATGTCCAGCTTGTCATCCACCAGCACCCCCAAGTCCTTTTCTGCAGAGCTGCTTTCTAAAGCCTCATCCCCAAGCCTGTACCAATAGTATGAATTGTTCCAGCCCAGGTACAAGACTCTGCATTTGGTCTTGTTGTATCTCATGAGGTTCACCTGAGTCCACCTCTCCAGTTTGTCCAGGTCCTTATAGATAACATCTCCATGGATTATCAACAGCACTTCTTAGTTTGATGTCACCTTCAAACTTGTTGATTGTGAGCTCAGTCCCTGTCTACATCACTGATAAAATTATTAAGCAGAACAGGGCCCAGTGCAGACCCCTAGGGGACACCACTTGTCACTGGTCTCCATCTGGACTTCAGGCTGTTGAACACAATGCTCTGGATGTGACCATTCAGCCAATTCTTATCCACTGAACAATCCACTCATCAAATCCAACTTAGAGAAAAGGACGCTGTGAAGGACCGTGTCCAAGGCATTGCAGAAGTCCAGATAGATGAGATTCACTGCTTTTCCCTTGTCAAATGAAGCAGTCACTACATTGTGGGAAGCCACAAGGTTGGTCAGGCAAGATTTGAACCTAGAATAATCTTGCAGGCTTACTTGAAACACCTCCCTGTCCTCTATGTGTCTTAGCATGTGTTCTAGGAGGATCTGTTTCATGATCTTCCCAGGAACAGAAGTGAGGCTGACAGATCAGTTAGGAGTTTCCAGGGTCCTTTATACCCGTTTGTAAAATGGGCATGATCATTCTTTCAGTCACCAGGGACTTCACCTGACTTTTCATATATCATGGAGAGTGGCTTGGCAACTCTATCTGCCAATTCCCTATGGATTCTGGGATGCATCTCATCAGACCCCTTGGAATAGTTGAAGTTTCAGGGTCTTCAGATGGTCACAAACTTTGCTATTACTTAGAGTGGAGGGGAATTTGTCTCATGAGCCTCCATCTTTTGGGCCATCAGCATGACACTCATGAGGACAGGGGTTGCTAGTGAAGACCAAGGCAAAAAAACTTGTTTTTTTGCCTCAGCCTTCTCCCAGTCTGTTGTTACCAGTTCACCATTGTGGCTCATTATGGGGGGTACTCTGTCTTTAATCTCCTTTTTCTAGTTTACATAACCACAGAAGCCCTTTTTGGTTTTCTTTCCATCTTTTGACAAGTTCAGTTCTAGCTGCACCTTGGCCTTCTTGAACTCATCCCTACATAACCAGGCACAACCTACACAACCCTACAACATCCCTGTACTCTTCCCAGGATACCTGTCCTTCCTACACTGCCTGTGTAGGTCCAGCTTGCCTTTAGTCCTACACCTGGGGATTGAGATTTCTTGCACCCTGTGGAAAGCATCATTAAAGAAAGATCTGCCAGCTATTTTATGCAGCCATCTGGACCACCTTGAATATCTTCTGAATCTCCTTCTAGCACAGATGAGTTTTAGAGATGCTTTCTAAAGGCTTAGCCATGAAATAAAATTCTCAAAGAAATGGTTGTGATCACCTGGCCTGCTGATGTATTCCACACCTCAATAATGATTCTGCTCCTTTGGGGCTGCCTTCTGTTTTATTTACATATCCCTTTCATTTTACACCCACTTACATATCCTGCTCACTTCTCTGATATATATGGATATATATTTTTTTTTCCTGAAGAGACTTCCATTCAGTATTATTTCTTTCCTGCTAGTTACCATTCCCTTTAGCCATTCAAGCACAGATGATATTTTAACCAGGTGCTTCTTGTTGAGGGAAAGCCTAGTGTGAGGATTTAATAAGTCAAATTAATGTGGAGTGCAAGAGTGCTGACAGCTTCAAAACACAGTTATTCTGGAATAATCTTATCAATCTGCTGAGAAATACTTCACTGAACCTCTGGTATTTAAGAGCTTATCTTGCAGATGTTTAGTGAATACATAATGGAAAGAAAGCACCTTTTCCCATCCTCTGAAAGCAAAAGCTAAACTATATTAATTCTATATTACCTTCTACATTTCTTAACTCCTCAGCATTTCTTTGGTGCAGCTGCATCTCCTTCCATTCTTGCACTTTCTGATTGTCTTTCTTGCTTCTATGCTGAGTTCAAGCTATCAGTTATGATTACCTCTATTACATGTTCCTTTAGTCTCAAGAGTCTCTATAAATAAGTACTGCTTCCAAGATAGATTCTCCAGGGTTTGAAATTTTTACTTTCTGCTTCAAAGAAGTCTTTTGCAGGTAACAGGGAGCCACTTTCATTGATGTATCAGTATTTCATCAGTATGACTCTGTATTGTTAAAATCACCCATGAGCAACATGTATTGAGAATTCCAATAGTTTATGAGTTTGTGAAGACTTCCACAGGTAATTTTTGATCACTTCTTTTGTTTCTTTTTTTTTGGGGGGGGGTTTGGTTTGGGCATTTTTATGTCTAGCAGATGGTACTAAGCAGTGGACACATTACAGTTTCACCATTGTGTGTTTCGGAACTTTATTTAGCTGACTGCCAAGAGTTGCTGCCATTAAAGTACATGACGAATTTTCTCCAGCCTTTTATTTAAAGGTACAGTTCAAATTATTCACTGTAAATATTTTTACACATGCTGTGGTAACTTCATCTCCTTTTCTGTGTATTCAGCATGTCCTTATGTAGGAGGACTGCATTCAGAGCAAGTGAACCAATTTAGTTTGTTTAGCATCACAAGCAGTAGACTTTCACATTATTTTCATTTGTTTCCTGTGCTTTGAGTTTTAGTAATCTGCACTTGCTCATCTTCTGCCTTCCTTTCAGTGAAAATTACTGTGGCATCTTTTTATTTAAATGAAAATACCCTTCCTTTCAAAATGCCCACCTTTTTACTTTAAAAATATCTAAAGACCTGCAGTTGTAGACATAAGAGACTTTCTAGACTTCTGCTTTACATGCAGCCTTTATACTCCCAGGATGCATGGTGTTATCCGAAGCATTCTAATGCACTGTAATTTTGGAATTTTTATTCTTTTGAAGTTGTTCCCAGGAATACAGAACACCTGCAACTTTCATGATTTGTAGTGCAGGAGAAATTACTGGTTTCATGGCAGTTTTGGAAGAGATTATATTTGTGTGTTCTGTATTTTACTTACAAGGGCATTTTCAAGACCATGTCCTCACTGATGGGGCTTTCTGGCTTCAAGTGCTTGTCCTTTGAACTCCTCTGGCTGATGTTCAGTCTTCAGTGAGTCTTGAGTGTCTTGGAATTCCCCAGCTCCATCTTTTACCATCCCTGGCTTAGCAGGATTCAAGGTTCAGAAAACCTGCATGCTTAGGTTAATAAAAACCTTATGCAAAACAACCAGCACAAAATGAGAGCATTATGGACAAATAAAGCAGTTTCTGAAACAGTTAAAGGCTGTGTTTTCAGGGGGTATCTTTGCATGCATCTGGCTAAACTTTTTCTTCCAAGAGGTCCAAATGTATTGATAGGAATCAGAATTTAATACTTTTCTTAAACTCATAAACCTGGTAAAAGGCTTTCTTGTGAATTCATCTCATGAAAATACCCTGTTAAAACTAAGCTGGATGTGTTGAATGCTAAACGTGATCCTCAAACAACCATACTTCAATTCCAGGTAACCTGCTGGGGAAGCTCGGTTTTACAGTATGGGAATTTTTTTAGCAGTTCCAATTGGCAATATATTGTGGCTTCAAGCTTGTACTGAGCCACTGTGAAACACTGCTTGACAGGGATAAACATGGACCTGAGTTTCCAAAATTACTTACTAAAATCTCTCTGAATGAGATTTAGGAGAATTTCTATTTGTCTACAGCTCAAAATACAAATTTGAGTGAATAATCCAATATGAAGTTTGGTTTTAAACAAATGCTTATTTTTTTTTTTTATATATCTGACAGTGTTAAGAGCAGAAATACTGGTGTTTGAAATTTAGATTTTTATAAAACTTGTGTAAAATAGAATTTGCCAAACATTTTTTCTTCTTGAAATTGTTTAAGAAGACAATGATTTATGTTGATAAGTACCAGCCTTTCATGTTTAATCAGTTGATTCAGGCTTTCAGCTTTCATTAAGACAAATAACGAACTATGGAAAGAATTATACTTTCAAGAAATAGTGAGTCGTCTTTAAAATTCAAATTTGTGAATTTAAATTCAGGGCATTACAATCATCTGCCAAAAAAAAAAATCATTGGTTCAAAAATAATTTTCTTTTTTATACTGGAACTTTTATTCAATTTTCATTCATCTTGCCTGTATGTACTGGAAGTTCTGATGCATGTGCCACACCTGAGCAATTCCTAGATAATGTGTAGATTATGATTTCAAACTGAATCAAAACAGGTTCCTGTTCCTGCTGTTCTTTCTAATTTATTAAATAAGTAAGCCAAACAAGTTTTCTGTTTTTCTCAGAGAACTAGATCAAAAAGTCCCTACCCCTGTTTTCCATTCCATCATACTCTAAAGTAACAGCTCCTTGAAAACTGACATAAACTTTCCCTCCTGCTATCTGTTAGAGCCTTGCTTCAAGCGTTCCTTGTCCATTTTGATGGTTTTTTGCTGCTACTTCTGGGCTACATGTGTCTTGTTGTCCCAGCAAAAACTCACCCAAGAAACAAAAAGATAAATAAAGAACAAGGTCAGCCCCACAAGATATTAGTCTGGTACAAAAGAATGGCAGGGGACAGAGCCTTGGCATGAAAGCAAGAGTCAAAACCAGGTAAAAAATGTTCAACCAGCTACATTTTAATAAAGAGAGTAGAGGCTGTTCTTTTGCTAATTTTAAAGGCAAGGATAAAATTTATTTTAAAATTTGAAGTTTTGCTAGTTTGTTTCTCTTCAAAGATCAAAAAATGAAAAATTTATGGTTCTCAGCTCATTTGTCAAGCACACAAGGAATAAAAAAATCAGTAAATAAATGCATTCCTATTTGTCATTATTTAGATTACAAGTTCAGAGTTTACAAATAACATTTAAGATTTTATACCTATCTTTTCACGTGTTTATGTAGGTTTGTAATATACTGTAGAGTAATTTAATGAGGTTTTTTGTTGTTTTTTTTTTTTAAATGTATTCAGGGTAGTTAAATTATCATTCCTATGATGTCCTTGCTGGTTTAGAGAGTAATGTGTGTTTAGTCTCAGACAAAAGAAGGAATGGAAAGATTTTTGTGCCTAAAAGAAATGTATAAATTTAATGTGAAGTTACTGGTAATACATGATTTATGACCTCCCTAGATTACATATTAGAAATACTTTCTGAAAGTGCAAGAGCAAAATCTTTTACATGTTAAATGTGACTACATTATATAAAGTAATTCAACTCAGTCTCAGTAATTTTGCATGTCCTTTTCTGAACATACTGTACGAATAAACCCAGAAATTATTTAAGAGGTTAAATGAATGCTAAAAGACAGACTAAATATATCAGTAGTAAGACTGATGTTTTATATACATTTTTAACTATTTCAGCAAATCTTGGATGGAACACAATTTTTCTGTTTGCACTGGTCATAACCCGTATTGAATCTTTTGCTGAAATTAATGAGTATTGCTGAGGCTGCACTGTTCTGGGAATATTGTCTGGCTGGCATTTCTATGCAGTGTATTGGTATGAAAGTGCAAAGAGTCAGAATATGTTATAGAAACGACAGAACATGTTGGTAAAATTGAAATGTCCTTCTGGGCATTTCGATGACCTAGTGAGAAATATTAATCAAGAACTAACACTCCTAATATTGTCTTCAAACAATAAAGTGTGTTCTGGCTTTTCCACTGCAGACCTACTTTGTCCAGGGATGCCATACAAAGATGTCTAGCCTCAAGAGACCAGAATCATAGTTCTTCCTTTCAACACAACAGGAAAATGAAGCTGATCTCTGGGTGTTTGATCTTGACACAAAGCCCTCAGCCCTATACCCTTGAGTAAATTTTCATCTTATTGCAGTTGTACTGTACAGCAGTCTCCCTTTGAAAATTCATTTCTCAATATCACATTTTGTTTAGGCAGTAGAGGAAACAATCTTTACTGAAACACCCAACAGATACTCATTGCAAAATATTCAGACAAGCCCTTAGGACCCAACAGGCATATTTTACACATTTAATCATTTTATTCCTACATGAGACACCTAGAAAATGGTAGATTTTTGAGACTGTCCATAACTACAATACAAACTCAAACCCATTTTCAGGCATCTACAACTTGACTTTGCAGCATCCCCATTTAGGTTAAACCACTTTGTGGCAATTTTCTTGCTATGTTTTTGTACTTTATCTTACTGATATGCTTTTCTTAGGCATTGTGCCATTTTGCTCATGGTGCCCCTCAATTAACCTCAGTGAGGAGGCAAGAAAGTTTCATTAGGGTCACAGGTTCCTTCTTCTACCTGTATGTTCTTCCTATTAAGAGAGCAATATAACCCTGCATTTTCAGTAACATGGAGTCATAGATATTCACAAAAAGTAGGGAAGAAAAAGTACATACCTTATAAATGTAATCCACTGTTCCAGTCTTGGAAAAACTTTTATGTGGAATTTTATGTTTGGCAAAACCTATGACAATGAATGTTTCAGCATTTCAAAACCTTAAAAGAAAAATTACAACATGCTATTGTTCTTAAAGTAGGTAGCCTCTGTAGCTCCTAGGTTCCTGGTCTGGTCAATAATGCATCTTCTTCTTTTATGTTCTCATAAAACTGAAAATAATTTGCAGCTAAGAAATCGCTACTATAAAAGATATAAAAGTCAGACTAGTAGAAGGAAGCTGAAAACAAATCAACAATTATGACCAAAAAAAACCTTAAAATTATGGAAAATGATATTTAATAAAAATGTTAATGATTATAAAAACATTAAAAGAATAATTTATAGCTGCAGTAGGCTCAAAAAATTTTCCAAGTCACAGGACCATTTTTTCTGTTTCAGGTACTAGTCCAGTTGGAAAATACATGATTTCAAGGCTTAGTGTTTATAAGATATAGGCCACTTATTTCAAAAGATTTTAATTGTAGAGGGTGACTTGCTATCTCAGTCAGCATCTCCTGTGGACACAGGAATTAGCAATGAGAAGAAAATCATCTTGAGAGATAGAGTCCTCATAATGAAAGTGCCTTGAAGTTTGCAGTAGTTAACAAATTGAGCACAGAGTCGAATTACAGGTGATTATGGCAAAAACCTTGCAAAAGCTGAAGCTTTGAAAATTGATTCCCATTTTGGAGACTGATTTGGAATTCAAGCCAAGCTGTGAAAGATGAAAATCTGTGCAAACTAAAGAGAAAATGGAATAAACCATGGTTAAATGAGCCCTAGATGAACTAAAATCTCTGGTCTGAGCATGGCTCCCACCTGCATTTTTCAGAAGAAGCAAATGCAGTACGTTCAGTGATCAGCTTCTCATTGATGCAAGACTCACAGCTCCTACAGCTTTGGACAAGTGGAGAATCCAGGAAAACTGTTCCAGACACTGGTGCAGTGATGTGTAAGACATATAGTACTGGTAGTATCTTACATCTACTTTAGTCTCTGACCACCACCACGTTATTTGTTGCATTCCATTAGATGATCCAAGTACGTAAGAGAAATTCAGAATATCTCCATCATCTTCTCTTTGGTTGTGTTAGACCAGCATTGCCATTCATCACCCCTTAGTCTTCTATCTGGCCTGTTCAGGGTTCAGCATGGAAAAGGCATTCACTTTTTTGCTCTCAGAGGCAAAAGGTTTTTACCACCAGCTCAAGAACCACCCCATATGGTTGTAGCTGCAGCTTGGAGGATCAGCAGCCACAACACTACTTAGTCTTGGCTGTCATTGCTTGAAAATAAGTGAGATGGACAGATGTGGAAAATTCAGCAGCTATGCAACACTGGCAGAGAATAATTTGGGACATCATACACGTACATGAACTGGGAATTAGAAGAGTACAAGTGAGTTTGTGGATTGAAGTAAAATCTTAAAAAATTCATAAATGCCATGAAGGATTATTATTTTGACAAGAAAGTTGATAGAATTGCTCTTAGCTCAAACCCTTTTCCTTTGTATCAGTGAATATTAATGCTAACTGTAATATGGCCAGCTCTTGTTTTGATGCAGTTACTTAGAAAATTTTCTTACAGAAAAGAATGACACAAAACTTTGATCCTTTAAAACTGTTGGACAGATTAATACCCATTACTGATCCAGCAAAATCTTTTTAATAGAGCTCACCCATATTATTTTTCTTTGTTGGCAAATCTATATGGCCGATGGTAACGTTGCATGCCTTCTGTTAAGATCAGTTTCAGTGTCTAGTTTGTAATACTGTATTTATTGTTATTCTAGTAATATGAGTTCCCATTTATGCACCTACTGGTGAAGATTAATTTCATAGTTACTTTCTTCTTACACTTATGTAATTCACATTTAACCATCCACGTTTTGAAATTTAATCCAAGGCATAAAAAAAAAAAAAAAAGTATAGTGTTGAAATTCATTACATCAAAGAGTAAAGCAGATATTGTTGGGAAAATTATTTCTTATTATTCTTCTAATTTTGAAAGCAAAGTTGAATCATTATATCCACTGTGTACAACTATGATGAGGGTGGTGAAACAGGGAACCCAACAAGGTGGCTGATGCCCTATCCCTGGTAATACTTAAAATCAGGTTGGACAGGGCTCTGAGAAACCTTACATAGTTGAAGATGTCCTTGCTTGTTGCATGGGTAGGTTGGACTAGATAACCTTTAAATGTCCCTTCCAACTCAAACTGTGTATGACAGTGTGATTCATTTTTTTTCCTCAGTGTTTCTAAAAAGGGTCGTTTTTCTTCAAGATAGCAGTAAAATGTCCATACAGGAAGCTGAATAGAGATCTTACTGTGATAACTGAAACCTCATTGTCTTTCTTATTATCTCCTGGTCCTTCCACAATTTTTTTCATAATAGTTTTTACATTTCCACCAGGTGCACATTTGAGTATTTGGTTTGGTTCAATTTTCAAAATAGGAATTTTCTTCTGTGATAAAAATGTGTTAGGAGGCAAATCCTCAAGAATTAAATTCCTCTCCCAGAGCATATGATGGAATCTGTTCACCTTGGTCCTCCACTGAATTCTCTGCAAGGAAATGATGAATAAGTTATATGATATCTTTTAAAAGCTGTGTTTTAGTCTTGGATATATAACTATAAATGCTGGAAGTAAAATAAGATTTATTAATTAAGTGTATTCCAATGAAATGTATTTTCCTCCTTCACCTGAGAAGTCAGATCTTTCTAGAATAAATTGCACACTGATTTAAAGATAGAAACACTAGGGGTTTTTTTAAGCTGTTCATTATTAGCCTTTTAGTGATGTAGAATGCTAATTTCAGACAGCTTAATATGGGGGGTTGATTCCATATGGAATATCTAACTGGAAGTCATCATCCATACTTGTGACATATATCACTTCTGATACATCTGCAAAGTAGGAGGTGTAGACCTTTAGGAATTCATTAGGTTACTGGAGAGAGAGTTACCAAGTGAACTGGTAGGAAAAGTTGAGGAAAAGTGTAGGTTTTGTGAATGACAAAAGATGCACGTGCCTGCAGTGTCCCTAAGGCATAAATTCAGAAGAATTTTTCCTCTTGGGAAAGCAGAGATATTAGGCCACAGTGTTCTGTGACCAAAGAAGGGGCCTGAGAAAAAGCAGATTCTGGTCTTTGATGGACTTGGCATCTTGTATGCATGGTGTAGTGCCTTCAGAACCACAGAATCACCAAATCACAAAATGGCAGGATTTCTGGAAAGGACTTCTGAAGATCATCTAGTCCAATGTCCCTACTTAAGCAAGTCCACTGGCAGCAGTTCGCACAGGACCATGTCCAGGCAGGTTTTTAGTGTCTCCAGAGAATGCATTGGCCTCTCTAGACAGCCTTGTCACTGTTTACCACTGAGAAGAGTCTGGACCCATCCTCTGGACACCTGCCCTTTAGATATAAGAGCCCTTCTACATCTCCTCCAAGCTAAACAGACCCAGGTCTCTCAGCCTTTCCTCAGAAGAAAGGCTCCTGTATTCTTATCTTCTTTTTAGCCCTTTACTGGACTCACCAGATCCTTGTCTTTCTCACATTGGAGAGCCCAGAACTGGACACAGTACTCCAGATGTTGCCTCACTGGGGAAGAGTAGAGAGGAAGGATGATCTCCCTTGACCTGCTGATCACACTCTTCTGAATACACCCCAGGATGCCACTGGTCTTCCTGGCCACAAGGACACATTTCTGGCTTAAGGTTGGTTACCTTGCATACGAGGGCTCCCAGATCCTTCTCCACAGATCTGCTTTCCAGCAGGTCAGCCCTGAACTTGTACCAGTGCATGGGGTTATTCATCCTGAGATGCAGAACCCAACAGAAGACAGTAAGTGTTATTACCACTATGCTAGGGGTCTGCAGTATGAATAATGTCATTTCAAATTTGATCAGTTAAGGCAGGAATTTGGTTCTCTTATAAGTAGGTACTAGTCTTGTCTTGTTCACTTACACTTTACAACTCCTTTCAACTCAAGCTGCTCCATTTTCCAAAATGCAATTCATTCTTCGAGTTGTTAGATGAAATGAGTGCCTGCTGAAGAGATACTGCAGTTAACTGCACACATTCCTTCTTGTGAGTTTCACATTTAGTGCTGAGATGAGGTCCTCTTGTGCAAGACTAGAAGCTGAAAAACAAATTCCCCTTCTCTGTCAGTCCTACTGTGATTAAACTGGTAGGAGCTGCACTCAATATTGCAAAAAGACTATCAAGTTAAGGATATTTTTTATGGGGAGACTTTGACAAACAAATGTGTTTCCAGGGTCATGGGAGGTTTTTTTTCAGTGGCACTGAGGACCACTTATGTGTGCACTGTGTTTTCTCAGGGAGCTGTTTTGAAGTGGACTATTTACATAAATAACATAATTGATTCTTAGCTAAATTTCACTACTATTGATAACTTTCAAGGACAAAAAAAAAATCTTCTTACTGATTTAGATAGTTTAATAATTTGGTTGGTTAACTCCCATGTCTCTGACTGTGGCAATGATAAAAATTATTTAAGAAAAGAATGTAGGCTTGGACCATTTCTGTCAGTGATCTCTCATCCATGTGTTTCTGCAGGAATTTTGGAAAGAGCACATCTGGGAAATCTCTTAAGTATTATCTGTGGACCTCTTGTGTTTAAATTTATCTAATTCCTTTTTGAATCTATTGATCCTGTATCTGCCTCTAGAAGGCTCCAGATGATCACTGCACACTGTCACAAGTACTTTCTTTTACATATGTTAAGCTAGTTTTCTGTGAATTTCAGTAAGTGCATCTTGGTTTTCATAACATAGATGAGATGAATGGTACCGTATTAATTTCTTCTCTATTTATGTAAAGTTCAGTCATATGCCTCCTCATCCTTTTTCTCTACAAGTTGGAAAATCCTAGAGTTGTGTTTTGTTTTTTTTCCCTTTTCCTATGATACCTGCTTTTTCCCTTTAATCATTTGATTTACCCTTCTCTATATTTTTAGCTCTACACCTTGGAATGCAGAGACCCGAGCTTCACATTGCATGTGGTCACATCAGGTCACATCAGTAAAAAATACTCTTGTATCTAATTCTCAGTGCCTAATTTTAACAGGCTTTTTGTCTGACTCTGCATTTCGAGCCAATGAATTCAGAAAACTGATTATGATGGCTGATACCATTATTTGTAGTTGTAATGGCCACTTCCAATTTCAATGTTGTAGTGACATATTTAAGGGGTTCTTTTTATGGACTCAGTATCTTCCACTTGTGAGCACCGAGATTCATCTATCCCTCTTTTCATCAGTCGCTCAGTTTTTTAATGTCTTTCTGCAGCTGCTCATCATCAGAGTGGCATTTGATCAAGAAAGCTTAGTAGCTTCAAAGTGTAGAATTTCACCATTCATACTTTCTTCCAGGTCAATGATGAGTAAAACAGTACAGCAATGATCCTCGGGAGATTCCGCTGCTGACATTTCATCCTGAAAAGCTGCTTCCTTTTCTTTAATTAGATTTCTGTCTGTAGCAGGGCCTTTCCCCCAGTCCCGAGTAAAAGCCTTTCATGTGGAACCTTGTCAAATGCTTTCTGAAAATCCAAGTGTGCTGTTTACAAGTATGTATTATTTTCTTTATCCCTGTGCATGTTGTCACTCACCATAAAAAAACTCCATCAGGTGAGGCAGAATTACTATTCATAGAAATCACTTTGACTCTTTTACAATAGATTGTCTTTACCTAGGTATTTAGTGATCTTCATTACAGACCCATCAGTTTTAGATATGTAGATGTAGACTCAACTGCCTGGTGTTCCCACAATGCACTTTAGAGGTGCTTTTAGTAGATGGCATTGGAAAACAAATCTATCAATGTAGCCCTAAATCTAGCTTTTTCTTCTAGGTGCAATACTTTAAAACAGTATGTCATGAAATCATGTTACTACTGGGAAAAAAGAAAGTAATTATTAGGTGCCAAAAGAACCCGAACATATTTTTGCTTCTGTTTCTTTTTCAGTTTGTCAGTATATGTAAAAGTTATTGACTTTATTTTCAGCCTATATCTTTCAACATGGAGCTTGTAGAGCAAGTAAAGCCCAGAAGTGAGTTTTACAACCTTGCTTTATAAGTACAAAAAAGGATTTGGTAATAGAAACACGTGATAATCACTTAGCAGAAATTTCACTGTCAAGAAGTAGGATGTAACATCCAATTTCTTTATATTTTATTAGTTCTAATAGCCATTGCTTACACACATGAACTGTGTTGACCAGTATGATGGCAGAAAATTGTGCTGCTGTTGGCTGAGATGCTACATCAGCATAAAAAACATATAATCTCTTTGCACACATCAGCAAATAGGTAGCAATTCTTCCCATAACTGTCTGAAAAGATGTCTACTGTTGCATGGAATCTAACTAATAACTTCATTTTCACATCACCTCCTAGACACTTGAAGCTTAACACAACATCATTTGAAAAGTTTGCTTGTCTGGAAGTGTCAGTGCACTCATTAGTTGCTACTGATGCAAAGTAGAGAAGCTGTTGCCTTTGACATGCAGTGTTTTATGTGAAGGTGTGAAACAAGATTAATCATATTCTTTACCTCACTGCTGCAGTACCACACTTGCTACTAGCATAGTTGGAATCACACTTCAGGAATCAAAGTAATAATAATAAAAATGTTGATGGGTCAAGAAAATCCACTTTGTTTTGTTTTAAATCTGTGAAGCAACCTTTCGGAGATAAATACCTTCTGTTAATCAGATTTCAGAGCTGAATGGCTCTGTAAACTTATAAGGACTAGGCAAAAATGTGCTATTCCACAGTGTAGTTACAATTCACACAAAATTTATTTTAAGTTGTTCAGATAATAATAGATAAAAACTACTTGAAACACCTATTGAAATTTTGTGTTCTCTGAGCCAACGTAAATGAAAAAATAAATTCACGTTTGTATTTTCACTTTGCATTGTGATGCACCAGAAATAACATGTCATCTGTTACCAGTTACTGTGTCCAGTTCTGGGCCCCTCAGTTCAGGAAGGAGATTGAGGTCCTGCAGCAGGTCCAAAGGAGGGCAACCAGGGTGGTGAAAGGACTTGAGCACAGATCCTATGAGGAGAGGCTGAGGGAGCTGGGGGTGTTCAGTCTGGAGAAGAGGAGGCTCAGAGGAGACTTCATCACTCTCTAGAACTCCCTGAAAGGAGGTTGGAGCCAGGGGGGGGTTGGTCTCTTTTCCCAGGCAACTCTCAGCAAGACAAAAGGGCACGGTCTTAAGTTGTGCCAGGGGAGGTTTAGGTTGGACATTAGAAAGAATTTCTTTATGGAGAGGGTGATCAGACATTGGAATGGGCTGCCCAAGGAAGTAGTGGATTCTCTGTGTCTGGAGATATTTAAAAAGAGACTGGATGTGGCACTCAGTGCCATGGTCTAGCAACCGCAGCGGTAGTGGATCAAGGGTTGGACCTGATGATCTCTGAGGTCCCTTCCAACCCAGCCAATTCTATGATTCTATGATTCTTTTCTTAGTGGATTTGGTCTTGCCTGTAGGATTAATCTTCAGAACAGCAATTGACATGAGTTGTGACAACCAGGTTACCCGCAGATGAGAACACTGGACTGTGGAAAAAGAAACAAACACTTGAGTCATGTGGAGTAAGAGAACTACTTGAATAGCTGCAGAATGTTTGAAATAGCCAATAGCTAAAGGCTGATATTGTGGTCTGCCTCTGTATGCCTCCCATGTTATACTCACTGGCAATCTTTAAACTCTAGTCCATACAATGAAAGGTTTAATAGCTCAAATCCAAAGGGAAATGTCACTAAAACTGACAATTTTTAGGTATGGGTAAATGTCTGATTAGCAAAACCAGATTTATAGCTAATGTGGAAGCAGTTGTATTCCACCACTTTTGGAAAACAGTGATTTTACAATTCCTATTGGAGATTTGCAGGGTTTCAAAATTTAGAAACGCAGTGTACTGTATACAGCTTTTGAAAGACTTAGGATTAGTGTTTCAAAGTGTTGTCTCAAAAAAAAAAAAAAAAAAAAAAAAGCAAAATAAAAGAACAAAACCCAAAAATAACTGTCATGAGTTCTAAAGCAGATGAGGTAGCAGTGAGAATGTGAAAAGCTGCCAAGCTGCTTTTTAGCTTCTCAGCCAACCAGGTGTGTGTTGGTGGATGGAGCTGTTCCTCCCCAGGGTCAAACTTTGCTCTTGTCCTTGTTGAACTTCATGAGGCTCCTGCTTTTAATGGCAACACCTCCATCTGGTGTATCAGCCCCTTCTCCCAGTGTTCTTATTATCTGCCAAGTTAGTAAGGGTGTGCTCTGTCCCAGAGTCCAGGTCATAAATGAAGACACTGGAAACAGTGGAAACAGAAAGGATGGTTACATCTGTCTTAAACACTTTCTTAATGGATAATGGAATAATGGAAAGAGTGCCTTACAGTTGCCTGTTTCTTCCCATGGTTGACAGAAAAATAGGTCAGAGTAAATATGAAAATTTTTGTTTTCTGAAGCTGGGTCACATGAATTTTATCCCTCATGTTTGATTTGTTTGGCTAGCTATTTTTATATACAAATGCTTTGGAATAATGTCTTCTTTATGGTGAGAATATTAGTTAGTGAAATATTAGTTAGGCAAAATTAAGGGAATATAGTAAAAAAATATACAGATTTGATATATTAAAATACTTAAAAAGTACTTCTTATTTTACTAAACTGCCATAGTAGCAAATTGTTTCTCTTATTGCATAAATACAAAAATAGCCTTTTAAATTATACAATCATAGAATGGTCTGGTTTGTAAGGGACCTTAAGAAACATGCAGTTCTTATCCCCTTGCCATGGTCAAAGGCACCTCCTACTAGACCAAGTTAGTCAAAATCCCATCCAACCTGGCCTTGAACATTTCCAGAAAGAGGGCAATCTGGATTTTTTCCACCCTAATAGAAGTCTGTAACTTTGAAATTGATTCTATACTTTTAACAAGGCTTTGAGCCCCAATCCTTAAAGCTGTTTTACATTAACATAATGCTATACCTACATCAAAAGGCTTCCAAGAACAAGACCTAAATGCCGATATCTGAATTTCCAATTATTAAGAAGTTATATGTTATAGACAGAAACAGCTTAAAGACCCTAAGAACTGCTGTTTCTGAGTAGTTGGATTTAAATAACAGTCTTTTGCCTGAAGTTTATGTTCAGTGCTGGAGATATGGCTTGTGTTTAGAGCATTACTTTAGTACTGTATTATATGATATTGCTATCTTTTTAATTGGTTCTGAAGAACATGAATTCCATTGTAATGAAGAAGTGCTACTAGTTGTTTTTAAACAGTGTCTGAATTCAGCTTGTAACTAGTAATATTGACATTTCTATGAGCAGTTGCTGTTCTTTTGGGGGCAAAGAAAGCAGCTCAAAAATCCCCACAAAACAAACCACAAAAAAGTAACACCAACAAAGAGGAAAAACAAAAAGAATGTCTCTAGGCAGCAAAATGATATTCGCCACTTGAAAGGCACATAAGCTTCTCCTGGAAAATGAACATTCTCATTTTCAGGTTGGCTGGCAGGAATGCTAATTATGTTGATATTATAATCCTACTGATTTCCTTTGTATATCTGTATTTCACTATAGCTGTATCATTTGATTCCAGTTTAGGATTGGTTTGTTTTGGGGTTTTTTTGTGTGTTTTTTTGTTGTTGTTGTTGTTGTTTTTTGTTTTATTACTTTTTGTAACAGGCAGATTTTGAGGAATATTAAAAGAAATTAATAAAAAATTATAAAAGATATAGGTGAAATATCCTGTTCAATTAGCACCTGAAATTAATTAACTAATGAAATTAGCATTCCCACCAGCCAGCATGACTGTGAGTGTGCATTTGCATCGCCAGGTCACTCAGTTTGAGAGGCACTTTCCAAGTGGGGAAGCCCATTTTTTAAAAGTGAGGAGTATTCTTTTGCTTTCACTCCTGGCAGTGCTGGAAATTCCTGGAAATTATAATGTTACCAATTTAAGATCCATGTATCCACATTATTTACAAATTACTAGTTTTTCTAGTACAAATGTTGCCGATTTATTCCTTTGGAGTAAAGCTAGAGAGAAGAGAGGATGCACTACAACATAATGCACTGGTCAATTTGTAAGAGTTTGTCTGTGCATCATGTTTTATATACAACAACAACAACAACAACAAAAATAGACAAAAGCCGAGAAAAAACACAAAACAAACAAAAAAACCCCACAAAAAAACCTCAAACAAAAAACAACAACAAAAAAAAACAAACAGAAACCCAACCCCCCAAAAAACCCACCACCTCATACTGAATGTAGTAAAGATAGATGGATATAAATATAAAGCCAAATAATTCTGAAAGAAATAGTCTGTTATTTTTGGTCTAAAGATCAGACCAAATTTCTGCCTAGCACTGCCTTGTTATGAAATTTCCTGACATAGCTGGAAAGATGCTAAAGATCTTTTGTCTTCTTCAAAGTTATATTTCTATCAATGTCCAAGGAGGGGAGAAGTACACAGATTGCACAGCCTTCAGCAGCAGCAAATAAAAAAAGATCGGCTTTAAATCCACTTGGGCTGCTAATTGCATCTTTGCATGCCTGTTATCCTTAAATTGTTAATTACCTGTACTCTGTATAACCATTTACAGTGGCTAGAACTAAAGGAGGTAACTAATATATTCACAGCTGCACAAATCTTCAGTCACAGCTGCTCAAGTCCTGATCAACCAAAAGATGTTGGGACTGCTAAACAGAACTTGGAATTAGGTATCTTTACATGTCCTAAGATAATAATCAGCCTAAGATAATAATCAATTACTGTTATGTAGCACTTGGGGGCTATTTTTTCTGTGTCTGCTGTTCCTTCAGTGTAAGTGTGTAGTATGTTCACACACGCAGAGTGTAAGTATGATCAAACTGCAATTATTTTGAGGTGTGACTTGAAAGCGTCTATGAATTTAACTTCTATGTTATGAATGTGGCTTATTTTTTGTGAGAAGATTTTTTTACTCTGACTCCGTAATTTCTGTTGTAATCAGGTTAATTTTAGTAGTATTTAAATGTCTACGAGTTGCATGAAACTGTTTAATGTTAATACTCAAACATGGCAGAATTGTTATTTTTAACAGTGCCAATTTGAAAGGTAAAAGTAATTTTTCATATATTTATGTATTTCTGTATGAGAGCTGAGCAGAGGAGTTCGAGAAATTAAACTCCTTACTACAATATAATGAAAACAAAACCAAAACCAGCTATAATCATAACTGCCTCTTGAAAGCAAAATAGAACAAAGGTAATATATATCAATGAACTGCTGAATGCTGTAACAACAACAGTGGTATAAACTCAGGGGAAGCATTTTCAATTTGGTATTCAGACAGTGATCCTTGTCCTTTATTGAAATCACCATGGAGTGATGGTAGTTTCTTGCTGTGACTGTAATTGCATCATGATGCATCATGGTCAAGGTTCAGCTGATCACTTTTCTGAGCTCTGAATTCTTCACTGGATTTTGGGTTGTGCCTCCAGGGAGTCCAATAACCCAGACAGCAAGGACAGCTCTGCTCCTTCACACTTTGTGCTATGCTGTGTGCTTGGTGTAAATTGTGATTATTTGGCATCCCCACGTAGAGAGGGAATAGACGACAAATACACTAAAAGCTACTTTAAGAAAACAACATTGCTGTCCACACTCAGGGAAGCAGGACAAGAAATAATAGACAGAATAAGAAAGATTCAAGTTGGCTTATAATCAAATACCAAATGAGACTGATGAATGTTCACTTACTGGAGCTTTTGAAAAATAGTGTTCAGGAAACATTCATCAGGAATGCCACGGCTGTAATGTAGTTGACCTCTCTTGGGATAAGACACTTTTCCAGGTCATTTGAAGCCTTGGTTTTCTCTGATAGGGAACCAAACCCAGGAAGTTTTCATTTGGGAAGGCCTCTTTTCCAGCCAGTTCCATTAAAAGCATTTTGAATATGCCTAGGTATGCTGTTAGTAACACCAAAAGTTCAACACAAAACATAGCAGCAACAATCACTTTATGGATCAATAAGAAAAAAAGTGATTTTTCTGATTGCAGCTTTGCAGATATGAAATTTTACAAAACACTTTCTTTTTGAGCATAAGAATAGCCATGCTTGGTCTGATCACTGCCTTTGCCAGTGATTTAAAATGAATACTAAATGAATCAATTTAAGAAAACAGGCACATGCTATGGGATGGTTCTCCCAATATATTTTTCCAGCAGTCTTTGGTTTAGAGTTCCTAAATGATAAGTTGTATCTCCCCTTTTTGATAGGTCCCCCTGCTATTGTGTTATACGTTGCAGTTCCACAGATGTTAATCCCTGTGCTTCTCATTTGGAATTTATAATCCTATCCATTCTATTCAAAAATTACAATGGAAAAATTGCCAAACTAGAACTCAGCAAATTAATCCTGAATAACAACCGTCCATTTTAGACACATTGCTACATAAAAAAAGATCTAACCTGCTTCCAGTGTCTGAGCACTTGTCTCCACATGTTCCAGTGCCATACTGGAAGATTTTGCTGACTTGCTCAGTGTAAATCCCTCTGGATAACCTTCAGAAGGATGTGAATCCCACCCTGGGGACTACAGTATAGTGCATGTTCATAGAGAGCTGAAGTCTTTTTTTGAAGGAACAAGAACTAATAATAGAAGGTTAAAGCCTAGATTTCATGGTGTGGAGTTTGTGCATGTATCATAGAATCATAGAACCATAGAATCATAGAATCATAGAATCATAGAATAGGCTGGGTTGGAAGGGACCTCAGAGATCATCGAGTCCAACCCTTGATCAACTACCGCCACAGTCACTAGACTATGGCACTGAGTGCCACATTGAGTCGCTTTTTAAATGTCTCCAGGGACGAAGAGTCCACCACCTCCCCAGGCAGCCCGTTCCAATGTCTGATCACCCTTTCCGTGAAAAAATTCTTTCTAATATCCAATCTGAACTTCCCCCGGCACAATTTAAGACCCTGCCCTCTTGTCTTGCTGAGAGTTGCCTGGGAAAAGAGACCAACCCCCGCCATTCTCCTTTCAGGTAGTTGTAGAGAGCAATGAGGTCTCCCCTGAGCCTCCTCTTCTTCAGACTGAACAGCCCCAGCTCCCTCAGCCTCTCCTCATAGGATCTGTGTTTGAGTCCCATCACCAGCCTGGTTGCCCTCCTTTGGACCTGTTCGAGGACCTCAATATCCTTCTCGAACTGAGGGGCCCAGAACTGAACACAGTACTCAAGGTGTGGCCTTACCAGGGCTGAGTATAGGGGCAGAATCACCTCCTTGGACCTGCTGGTGACGCTGTTTCTGATACAGGCCAGGATGCCATTGGCCTTCTTGGCCACCTGGGCACACTGCTGGCTCATGTTCAGCTTCCTGTCAATCCAGACTCCCAGGTCCCTTTCTGCCTGGCTGAATTAACTACATTAACTACTGAATTAACTGCATTAACTACTGCTGTATCAGATACTGCTGTATCAGAGCTCATTTTTGATCTCACTTTGTAATGGTGATGTTGGCAACTGGAGACCATCGTCTGACTAAAATCACAAGGGAGTCCACTGGCACCTATAGTAGTAAAGGAAGGTGGTTCTCCCAGCCACCTCTCTGCTGAAGCACTTTATGTAATATTTGCAATAAAAGTGAGGATTTTATCATAATCATGTCATTTTGGTGGAAAATCAAGTCCTACAGGAATATGGCTTTGTAGTTGTCATCGATGGGCATTTTAATAGCAGACTGCTATATGCTTGTCCATATTCATCTGATTAGCTCCTATCAAAAAAAAAATTACTGAGGACAGCTACCCTTGAGTGAATTAAGTGGGAAAGGACATGTGGGTGGCAGGAGAAACAAGAAGAAGAAATAAGAGGCTGAAGCCTGCACTGCATGTTGGGGTGCTTATGCATTTATGGGCACTAATTACTGCAATATCAGGTCATCTGTAATCCCATTGTCAGGGTTTGTGTTCAGCATAATTACTGTGCTAGTTTAAGAACAGCTAGAGTAATCTCATTCCAAAAAACGAGGTGCTTGGAGAAAGACAGGATTGTAGATGTCTAAAGGAGATTTGTTTTCTGTATGCCTTCAATTTTGCATCTGTTTGTTTTGATGGCATTAGCTAGATTTCCACCAACAGTGGAAACGAGAGCTACATATTCATGCTGCAAAATCAGGCAAGTTTCATCATCAATAACAAAAACTCTTTTTCCTCTGTTTGCAGAGGCATAATCCTTGCATTTTCAATAAATTTTTAAACCATTTGGAGGTTTAGCTTAATTTGTGTACTGACAGAAATGTAGAAGTCCAAAATAAATATACCCAGGTAACTAGTTAGTGCAGTTCTTTATGTTTATTATCTCATACTGTAGTAACTCTTTATCTTAAAATGTTTTGTCCATTGCTTATTAGAGGGGGAAACAGTTTCCTTATTCTAATTTACCTCTCAAGGGATATTAGTGTAGAACATATTAAGCTATCAGTCATCTTCTCTTGCCTTTGCAGAAATATTTTTATCCAGAAGGAAATATTTGTTGCTGTAAGAGATAAGGGTGGAAACCCAAAACTCATCTTTTGTCTGTGGAGTTATTTGATCCACATACACATGGTCTACAATTGAAATCTGGACTAGTGATAATTTGCTTTGTGGAGCAAAGTGGTACATAATGTTTCACATCTAGTTAAGTCTGAGAATGTAACAGAAGTCTTGGAGGCAGTTTTATAAGCATGTTATATTCATGTGAGTTAGTGGGGATTCTTAGAAGAATTCAAAAGAAACAAATGAAACCTCCACTTTTTCAGTGTTGTTGACTTTTTCCACCACTGGATCCATTCACAGTCATGTAGCATATTTGTAGACCTTTGCATTCTGTCATCTTTGTGGACATTATGTTTGATGACTACAAGAGAAGCATCAATACTGTTTTAGCATACCAACTGTCACTGTAGGATTTAAAACAATATTGTCTGAGCTGATATTTTGCAATTTAATTACACAAAAGATAACAGCTCTAGATGAGAAAACATTCTTTGTGAATCCATATCACGAACCTGTCGAGCAGCTTTTTTATTGCGGGTTTATTTTTTTTACATTCTTGCATCAAGCTGATTGTCATACTCCAGGGTGTCAACATTCACTAATAAAAATGGTTTCCTATTTAATGACTGACGTTGACCAGATGAATTATACAGTCACTGTGGTGATGCTATTACTCCCTTGGAGACTGCAGTTACCCAAGCTGTCATGATGAACTGTGGATTTAATAGAAGCAGATGTATAACAACAAGACATAATACAGCTTGCACTTGTTCTGTAAAATAGTGTATCTCAGTTTTATGTAAAAGACAAACAAGATCCAAAAGCTGCATTTGCTTGTTTCCCTCATTCTTAGCAGTCAATGGCACATCACAGCCCTTAAGTACTGAAAGAAATAATTGATAACTTAACATGAAAGAAAGTATTTGTGGCCAAGAACATCAGAATTTTGCTTTTATTATGGGGTTCTAGAGTCTGTGGATAAGGGAAGAGCAACTGTGGTCATCTATCTGGACTTGTGCGAAGAATTTGGCACTGTCCCTCATGAGATCCTTGTATCTAAATTGGGCAGACAGGGATTTGATAGATGACCAGTGCTGTTCCTCAGGGTCAGTACTGGGACTGGTGCTGTTTAACAGCTTTGTCAGTGGCATGGACACTGGGATCAAGTGCACCCTCAGCACGTTTGCTGATGACACCAAGATGTGTGGTTCATTTCACACCTTGAAGAGAAAGTGTCCCCATTCAGGGGGGACCTTGACAGTCTTTTGAGAGGTGGGCCTGTGCGAACTTCATGAAGTGTAACAAGTCCAAGTGCAAAGTTCTTCACCTGAGTTGAGGCAATCCCAAACATAAATATAGGCTGGGTGAAGAATAGATTGAGAAGAGTCCTAAGAAGTACCTGGGTGTGTTGGTCCATGTGTACTTGCAGCCCAGAATGACAACTGTGTCTTGGGCTGCATCAAAAGAAGAGTGGCCAGCAGGCTGACAGGGGTGATTTACTCCTGTGAGACCCCAGTCATGGATACCCCAACCCAGGACAGACATGGTGCTGTTGGAGTGAGTCCAGAGGAGGACACAAAGGAGATCAGAGGACTGGACCACCTCTCCTGTGGAGACATGTTGAGATAATTTGGATTGTTCATACTGGAGAAAGGCTTTGGGGGGGTCCTTATAAGCAGCCTTCCAGTACCTGGATTTGCTACAGTGAAGCTGGAGGGGAATTTTTGCAAGGGCATAGGGCGATAGGACAGTGGGGAATAGTTGCAAACTTAAAGAGGGGAGATTTAAGTTAGACATTAAGAAGAACTGTTTAGTGTGAGGGTGGTGAGACACTGGCTCAGGTGGCTCCAGAGCAGCTGTGGCTGCCCCATCCCTGGAAGTGTTCAAGACTGGGCTGGATGGAGCCTTGAGAAACCTTGTCTAGTGGGAGATGTCCCTGCCCATGCAGTGGGTTTGGAACTAGATAATCTCTAAGGTCCCTTCCAACCCAAACCATTCTATGATTCTACGATTCTCTGATTCTATTGTTTGCTTCTAAAATTGAATTAATATCTTATGCAGAAACTAGTCTGCAACTCACTCTAAAGTGATATAACATCTTTGATTGAACCATATATATGTTATTCATCTGAGATTTTTCAAGGAAAGTAAATTTCTTTAGAACTGAAAGAGCAGGTAGCCCCATCAGAGCTTTTGTAAGGAGAAACCATGACTCACAAATTTTCCAGAGAATTTGGAAGAAATTTATGATCATGTGGCAAGGGCAGTCCGTTTGCTGTCCAAAACTGTGATCAACTATTTCCTTTCAACTGAAAATAAGCTGAAATGTTTTCTTGTAGAATGATGTCTAATTTAAAATAAAGAACAAAAGAGTGGGTAAATAGGCAGTGGAAGGTGCTTACTCACAGAATAGCAATACCTCTACTGAAATCCTGGCTATTTAATAAATAACAAAGACATCAAAATGTTCTAGTAATTTAAGAAAGGTACTTAGCATTATTGAAATGGACTGAAGGATTTTCAATAGATCTTGAAACACAGATTGACTGTGAAACTGGCTATGAAATGGAAAGTTCAGTGTAGTCATGTTCAAGGTAAAACTGCTCAAAAAAACCACCAATCCTCATGATACAAATGGAGGTATCTTAAGTATCAGGAAGGCATTGGCTTGAATGGCCTTCTACAAGGCTCATCTGCCAGACCTGTGCCTAGTAAATTGCTCAATTCATCAGCCCTGCTATGGTCAGAGTAGGATTCATTGCAAGTTTTTGGTTTGGATATTCAAGCAGTTCTTCAGCAAGCTTCACACCTCAGGAATATGAACTGAGATCTTAACGGTTGCTGGAAATTTATGGTCCTCTAAAAACATATCTTAGTGGTGTGCACCTACATATTACATTGTAGGGACAACACTTTTTAGATGTTAGTATTCAGTCTCATATTTGTTATGCCTGAACTGAACACTGAAGTAGAAAGTGTCTCTCAAATGGTAATTTTATTTTTTAGGAGTGGTAAATTTTGTGTTTAATTCAAGTGGAAAAACTTAAAAATATGGTAAATCAAGACTGGAACACCAGTTAGAATAAGAAGCTTGTACAACCAAGTACCTATTCCCTGAAGGTAGAGATTTGCTTCGGATTTCAGGAATAATCCTCCTAAAGTTAAGGAAGGTAAACACTTCTGACCATATATGGTCATAGATGACAAAATAGAGTTGACTGACGTATTTGGTAGTTTAACTGCCTTCAGTTTGGAAAGGACAATTCTCTTTTCTCTCATAAGGAAGTCAGACATATTTTAAATACCATTTAATGCATCTTAAGTGTGAGAACAACATGCCTTCAAATCAAAACATCCCACAAAGTTCTGCACCTTGAACAGAGGGCTGATGTGAAAAGGAAAAAAGAAAAAGAAAAGAAATAATAATAAAAAAATAAAACAAAGGAAAGATGGAGGACTTTCACACCTCCATGTCGGCAAACTTGATATCCCACATGTTCTTTTGAAAATTATCTGCTAAAGCCAAATACCCTTATTCTTGACGCCACTCAAAATTGACCCTAATCCAGCTGTGGCCCTATATTCAAATTAAGATTTTTACCATTAGGTCACGGAACAATGCTAGAAGGGCTGACAAATGTCCTGATCCCTGTGCTCTTTGTCATGAGAGGAGAATACATATACAGAATATAGCTGGATATTCCATATTATAACACCTGCCATGCCTTCATGCCTCCATTTTTAGCTCCTCTTAGAAACTCTTGTGTTTTCTACATTTCTGCTGTTACTTATCAATCCGTACCAGCTGTTACGAGTGGCTAATTTCATGGCAAGCTAAATCAGCCCTGTGTGCACATGTGCATTTGTGAGTTACAAATGTACACATTTGTGTTCACTCTCTTTCCCATTATGGAATGACAGAGATATCTCAATAAGAAAATATATGAAAATTTTTTAAATAAGCAATTTTCATAGGCGAGTAGAGTAGTTTACCTCTGGTATGCAAGCAGATGTGGCAGATTATACACCAGAGGAATTTACCCTGATAAAATGAAATTTTTTCAGAAAGAGTGATAATATTTAAATGATTCTTTCAGGTTTTAAGTAGCACATGATAATCTAATGAAAAATCTACTTTTTAAAAAATATGTGCTATGGTTTTTTGTTTGGTTTGGTTTGGTTTTTGGGTTTTGCTTTTTGTTTTCTTTTCATTTATCCTTTATTGTGCCTGCTTATGCTGGTGATGAAGAATTAATTTCCTCCTGGCATTGCTATGCACCTGGCACAGCAGCAGGAGAGAGGTGTGTTTTGTTGTACATTGTGAAGCATAAACAGAATTAAGAGTCAGGCACTGCATGCACCTCCTTTATTGCTGGGTGATGCTTGACACAGAAAAGTAGAACTAGGACTACAAATTCTAGCTTCATGGAATGTTAAAAATGTGGATGAACTCCTCATATGGTGCAAGTCAGTCACTGATTTAAGTTTGACCAGTTGGAAAGTAATCTAGTTGGTTTGGTTTATTTTGTTTTGGTTTTACATTTAAGTAGTAACACAATCAGAACCCCACCTGTGTGGGGGTTTTAGTTTATCTTCTCAGAATGTGGGCATGTGCTGGTCTAAGACACTTGTTCCATAATCAATTTAAAGCTGCAGTTTAATTTGCATTGGTCTTCATTACAAGTCACACACAATACCCAAGGACTGAATTGCCAGTGACTCCCAGCACTGTCTCCCTGCCTTACCTCCTGTTGAAAGACCAAATTGCACTGGTCACTTTTTCTTCCCTGTACCTTTATATTAATGAGGAATTAAATTATTTGTGACTTTCTGCCCATATGATGTAAGGAATTCATAGCCATACCATTTCAGAATTCATAGTTGGGTATTGTTTAATGTGCAGGACTGACAGACGTCTAAGACCTAAAGTGTAGGCAAACATCTACTCTACCCTGTTGTGTTCAGAATTGCTGAAGTGTAGTCGACTCACAAAGCAGATCTTTGGGGCACCTGAGCAAGATCAGTTGCCACAGTACTTTCTTGAAGTAACTCTCTCTTTATGCTCTGCATCAAATTTGAATTGAGAAAAAAACTCTTATTTACTTGAAAGTGGTTGGGGACATTTAATAGTTGGTAGACAGCCAATCATTTATATACACTGAGTTTTAAAATTTTCTCTATTTGGATTGCTCAAAATAACTGAATGTTCTTGTTCTTGTACCCAAATCGAGTGGCTTAAAAAAAAAACTTGTCTTTAAAAAAGATTACATCTCAAGTATTTCAGGTGAATAAATTCATGATGTTTATCAGACATAAGCCTATGAGCATCTGAACTTTACAGTTAATCCATACTTGGTGGTTTGCTGATTAAATGAATAAGACTTTTAACAATTTTTCAATGTAACTGATCCAAATCATGTGTCTAGTTTTGTATTTCAAAACATAGCTGCCTAATAATATGTACCTAAGTGCTAACTTTTAAGAACAGCAATAAAGCACTTTCCAGCATTTACAGAACTTTACATTTGTTTTTAGCAACTATTTTACATGTGAATCTAAAGATCATCTTCTTTTGTTGTATCTGTAAAACCCATACTCATGTCTTCATATTAAATGAACTAAAAGAGATTTAAAGTTTCATCTATTAATTTTGCAATGAGAACAGCATTTTCAGCATTTTTGTACTTTTTTTTTTTTTTTTTTTTTTTTTCCCAGTCTCTGCAAAAGGAACATGCTACTCTAGAGCTTTAAACCTCTTCTAATAACATACTTGACACAACATTTTGGGTCTATTTGTAATTACAGCCACTTGGGATCCAGAGGATGTAATCATTTCAGTTGCATTAATTTATTTTCTTGTTTCCATTTACAGGATGTTCTGGCCCACTAGGGATAGAAGGAGGAATTGTGTCAAACCAACAAATTAGTGCATCATCCACTCATCGAGCTCTTTTTGGACTCCAGAAATGGTATCCATACTATGCACGACTTAATAAGAAGGGTCTTGTGAACGCTTGGACTGCTGCAGAAAATGACAGATGGCCATGGATTCAGGTAACAGATGGAGCTGAGGAGGAAAAGAAATCTCCTTGATTCAATTGCCAGAGTCACTTAAGAAACTGATGAAGACAAGTATTAAACTAACAGCTAGAGTCTTCTTCAATATCAGAAGGGTAGCGTAGACTAAAAGGGACTGTTTAGTTGCAAAATAGTAGTAATCTTGAATATACCAATGCACAATTTTTTTTATTTAAAAAGAGTGTGTATATGTTCCACTGTGGCTCTAAGCCACAGAATCAAATTTATAAACAGTCTTCTCAAGGAAAATATTTTCCACATATGTTATATTTACTAGTTAAGTCCTTAGTAGCATTTCACAGCAGTATGTCAAGGTGGTGATACTTTGACATATGTAACCTTCCTTGGGCATCATTCTTCAGTGATTTAATGGGATTTTGGCTGTACCAGAGCCTGCAGGAATAGTTTGTCCTCTGCTGAGCTGCTCTGGGCACACAGGTTAAGTATCATGTGCATCATGCTGGAAGTAACAAGAACTGTTTTAATTAAGATTGAAATAGCTGTTAGTTCAACCACATCCATGGTGCTGAAAATGCACGTTGCTTCTTCATTTCCACCCAAGGCTCTTATTGCTAGAATGATTCAAATGGCACTGACTTCTTTGTGGGCTGGATTTATCTGCATCCAGCAAATTACTTCAGTGAAAGACAGGAAGGAGTGAATATGAAGTCCTGTGGCTGTGTTTTAATGAAGATAATGATTATCTGGTGGTTGTTGTATCTCTTAACATTTATGGTGTCTTCATGATATGTGAATTGAACTAAGATGTGGTGGCTATAGCTATTAGCTAATAATGGTGATGTTAAATACTTATGTGAAAACCTTTTGTGCTAATCAGTATAGACAATTTGTGAAAAGGGTTCTTCCCTCCCAGTGAGCCCACCACAGAATTGTCAAAGAATAGTACCTGAGTATTTTTCTACCAGAACTGAGTTGAACCGTCCATATGTGCCTTGTGTTTCTCAGACACACTCTTCAAGAAGTTACTTCCCTGTACATGGCATAATTTTTTTCATATTCAAGTTTTTGTACCAACTGCCATTTGTGGGTTTTCCAAGCTTTTCTCAGATGCTTGTGAAAAAAGTGCACAGGATTACCTGTTCATTTTTCTTCTCTGGAAAGCCAAGGAAAAGCTCTGTTTGATGAAGTTTTCTGAAACTGGTGTGGTAAGAGTGCTAGATATTGTCAGTTCTGAAAAATTAAGCCATTGTTACTGTTTGTTATTCACTGCACAGTGAAAACACAAAGGCTCTTCAGTGTATCTTAAGTCAGCTGTCTCCCATAAAGACTGGAAAGATTAAGAAGCCTGTAAGTTTTACACATTGGAAAAAAAAAGAATTGGAAAGAATAATGCTACGGGACTAAGCAGAATTATTTTCAAAGGAAGAGAAAGCTAATGTAACTTTAATGGATTATGAAAACTCGGTGGTACAGTACCTTTTGGGCTGCTTTAGAGCGTGGGATTCATTCAGTGAGCTAGAGAAAAACATCAGAATCTTTTCACGTTGGTCCCCTAGATGTGTCTTTATCAGGAGATAAACTGCTGAGGATGTATCATGTTCAGTTGCTTTCATGTTTGTACTTGGCAAAGCCACCACCCACCATGGAGGCAGCTGCAAGGCAGTTGTGCAGGCTTCTACTGATACTACTTTATAGAACCATAGAATCATGGAATGGTCTGGGTCGTGAAAGACCTTAAACATCATCTAGTTCCTACCCCCCTGCACAGGCAGGGGCACCTCACATTAGACCAGGTTGCTTCAAGCCCCATCTGACCTGGCCTTGAACACTTCCAGGGGAAGGACAGCCACAGCTTCTCTGGGTTGCCCATGACCACTATCGTAGGGAAGAACTGCTTCCTAAAGTCTAAGCTAAATCTCCCCTCTTCCAGTTAAAGCCATTACCCCTCATCAGATCATTTCATGCCAATGTACAAACTCTCTCTCCAGCTTTCCTGTATGCCATTCAGGTACTGGAATGTGTTCTAACACCCCCCTGAAGCTTTCTCTTCTCCAGAGAAGCCCCCAACCCCCTCAGTTTGTCTCCATTTCTGAGGTGCTCCAGCCCCCTGATTATCTTCATGGCATCCTCTGGACTCACTCCAACTCCATTTCTTTCTTGTGTTGGACACAGTACTCCAGGTCGGGTTTCATGAGAACAAAAAAGTTATATCTGCCTTGGATTTTTCTCTCAGGGAAGTCTTGCCTTTGATCTTACTTGGAAGGAAGGTTGGATAAGTGGTGAAAATGTGTATCAGGTTTTTTTTTCCTTTTTGGAGTGAATGACCTAATCTAGTCAGTGCCAATCCTATGCAGATTATCATATAATCTTGACAGCCACAGTATGTAGGACTTTCTGTAGGCTAATTTAGATACATAATTAAGATATACTAGGCACCTAGAATTCCCTTCTATTTAATTTTTCTTTAAAAATAAATTTTGGTCTATAATTTTCTGAAAACTTGCAAAATAATTTCCTTTTTAGATCAGAGTAAAAACAAAGAACACTCTTCTGCTCAAAAAGTTTAAATATTGAGAGACTTCTTTCCCCTTTCCTGAAGACTTCAGACTCCTGGGAACAAAAAATCTAAGTTTGTCAGGGAGATGGCACTTGCAGAGAAGAAGTTCTTTTTATTTTTCTGCAGAACCCCTGGATTCAGACCTCCACAAATTCACATTTTATGCACTGCATAGTAGTCCTTTACATCAGAGGACTGTCTTGTTCTTCAAGAACAAAATACACTCTAAGACAGATATTGCCTGACCCTTACATGGGTGAAGAGTTTCTGTTGAGCCAAGAGGAGAAGCAGAAATCCCACAAGTTATTATTCAACAGCCTCCATAATGGCCATGGAGATACTTCCTAAGCATTTGTAGAAGGTTACAAAATGTCAGGCCACTTTGATTTGTGCTAAGTTTCTCGCTACCTTCCTTTGGGTCTTGTAGGAAAAGTGCTACCTCTAACAGTCTATACTATTACTTTTTGCTTTCTTTATCTTATCACCAGCTTCTTTTTATATCGTAGTGTGAGGGACCTTTTCCATGCTGGTCTGAGTGACAAAGTAGTTGGTCCTGAAAAACAGTGTAAATGTTTGGCAGAGATTAAGTAGAAAGTTACAAAGCCAGAAACTCCATTTTTAGGAAATGTAGTTTTATATTTTGCACGGTGAGCCTGAAGCATTTGACTGTTACCCTCGAACATTTTCTAATGCTACATAAATTCTAAAAGAATCTGTTTAATTGAGAAACTCCCCCAGACCCTTGGTATTTGCAGGCCTGTAGCTATCTTTTGCCCTATTCCATCATTATCAATAATCTTTATCGTTTAATTTCTTTATTTCTATGCACATTGGCATTACTTACTTGTAATGAGTGCAGAGGTTTTTTCTCTAATCTTTCAGGTGTCTGACACACATGAACTAATTAGTATGCAGTTTCATTTTCCTACATTCTCCCAATGAACAGAAAATTAAAATTGCCATTCTAAATTCACACTCTCAGCATGTAATTTGTAATGGCACTACAATGCTTGTAATTGGCTTGTGATTTAAAGGGTCAGTGACCATGTTTTTGAAAGCAAATTAAAGTCAGAGTAAGTCATATTTCGCTTTAAAGACCTTCTGACCTTTATTTCTCCTCATAGTTTCGCTGTGATAGAATAGCACCCACATCTACAGTTTACCCCTCTGTTGGTGACAGTAACATTTAATGTTAAAAAAAATATCCCACAATTTTTTTCATTAATTCTTTATGAGATATAAATAAAATAGACACTTTACCTGTTACAATAAAAAGGGGGGTTTGTTTCTTTTTTGTTGTTGTTTTTATTTTCTGTTTGGTTTTTAATTTTTGGTTTGTTGGGTTTCTTTTTTTTATCTTTTTGTCAAAGCTCTTTTTTTTTAAGAGAGCACTGATTTCTCTTTTCCCTTTTGTCCTTTTGC
Organism: Calypte anna; assembly: GCF_003957555.1. Taxonomy (NCBI): domain Eukaryota; kingdom Metazoa; phylum Chordata; class Aves; order Apodiformes; family Trochilidae; genus Calypte; species Calypte anna. Next base: position 68,422,734 of record NC_044274.1, on the reverse strand, counting down.
ATACATAGATACAAAATATGCTGCCTCTTTTTACTCCCATTCCACTTCTTTTCTACTCCTTCCTTGTACATATCTATATTTTCTATCGACATATATTTTTTATCAAGACAATGTAGATTAGAATAGAGATGGCCATGGGCAGGGTTGTGACTTAAGTTCTCTCTCTCCATATGCAAGGCCACATTAACTGCTGATCACTGAAGCAATCCCACTAGCAGGAAATGTTACTCTTCTCTAGTGATTTCTTACCTAGAGATCCATGCCTTTACCATCTTCCTTCTTCTGACCCAATTCAATATCTAACTCACCTTTTCCCCTGGTAATGTCTGTGTTCCCTTCCATAAAATATCATCATGTTTTGAGAAGGAGTTTGCAGAAGAGCTCCAGTAGCTCCTGCCACAGCACTGCAAGGGCTTGGACAGGTGGTCAGTGCACCACAGACCCCTAAGTATATCAACATCAGAAGTATGGGATAGCCTTGGGAGAAAGTAAGAAGGCAGGTAAAGACAAAGACGAAGTATAGGATAAAAAAATCTTTAGATTTAAGGCTAGACAGCAAAAATCTGGGCATTCAGTGAAGTCTAGGAGGAAACATTAGGGGGCAAACATTGACAGTACTGGCAAATGTGATGCTTCAAGGCAGGAGGGATCAGAGAGTTTTTGTTATGGAAAAGATCAAGGAAATTTTATTTTCTGGTTCTGGCTGTGGACAGTCAATTATTCAATGGGGGTAAAAGATCAGAGCCTGCTGGTTCCCATGCAATTGCTGCTGTTCCATCATGACTGAGATATCAAGGCTGAGTACAAGAGGCCCCTTAGCTTTTGCTGGTCTCCCGGGTGTCATTGGGAAGAGGATCCATGTTCCTGGTCATGCAATAAGTTTCAGTGGTGCAGAGGGGACTACCAGCTCTTTTTAAAATGCTTTGAGTTCTTTTAGAAATGGAATTATTTACATCAGTATTAACCCACAGATACCAGAAGCAGATGTGGGCATACCTTACACCTGAAGAATATCCAGAAAATTGAACTCCTGAACTGATGCAGGAGACTGTTTTGTATAAATGCAAGTTATTGAATAGGAAAATATAAAAGCTATTTTTTTTCCCTCATTAAAGACACAGAAACTGTTTCTTCAGAGACCTCAGCATGGTTACCAATGGGCTTTTAAATAAAATATTTTTTAATATTTTTAATTTTGAGATTATGAGAAGGAGGATGATTCATTTACAAAACAACAGGACTGCTCAGTTTGTTTAGAAATCAAGAAAAAGGGAAGTAAAGTTGGTTCAATCACTTCTTCCCCCTAGTTTTTACTGCATTTAAAACATCAGATTTTTTTTTCTCTTCAAATAATTAAACCTTTTACAGCTTTCATTTAATTTTTTTAGTTCTATATTTCAGGAGAGCTCAATTTGTAAAAGCCAAATGTGATCTCAAAATGGAAAAGGTAGAGTAGAAAACTCTCTAGAGAGTTTTGATTCTAGAATCTTTATAATTTCTTCTGTAAATGGCTTTCTGAAACTCTAAGTGAAATTAATATGAAATTCCTTATTTTAGGGTGCAGCACTTTGATGGAAAAGGCACTCAATTTCTAATTGGTAATTTGAATATATTAGTATTCTAGTCTAAATTAAAATACATTGAATTTATTTACTTTTACGTTCTCAGTGCATCTGTTTTAAATAATCCTTTTTTTTCCTTTTTTAGAACTTTGAGCAGTTTTTTCTAGGAACTCTCACTAAATAGCTTTCCTTTAGAGACCCTTAATCAAAAAGGTCACTTTTGATGGAAAGAGAACTACCCCAGAAAATTCAGGATAAAACTTTCCCTGTATAGTTTAGAATTTTTAGGTCAACCAAGTCCAGTTAGAGCCACAAGAAAGAATTTCTTATCATGCCTTTTCCCACAGTAGAAATCAGAGTGGTTAATTAGGGACCAATAGATTGGGCATCCCATGAAACTAGTGGAAATGTCCAGTGCCTGCAAGGTGTGTGCAGAGCCAGTAGTGGGTGATGTCCATGTTCATCCACAGACCATGGAGCACAAGAGTCTTCTTTTAAATTTTGCCCTTACATATTACTCACCAAAAACACATCTGAGGACTAAATAGTGTACTGATGTGTTCTTGGATATGATGTTTACATTAAGATAGTTAAAATCAGTGGGGTAAGACAAGCACTGGGCAGCACAATGATTAGGATGTTTGTTTGACAGAATCCAAATTCTAGTTTTTCTGTTCAAGAAGCCATGCTGGTTCTTTATTTAGTGATTACTAAGAATAATTGTTCGGGGTTGCTTGTTTGTTTGTTTGAAGTCTAAATATATTAGAATATTGTTTCTGGAAGGGGAAGAATGTCTGTTTTTATTTATAATGTAATTTGATTTTTTACACAAGTGTCTCCCATCCCACCTGTGCTATAAATCCCATCTCTTGTTCTCAGAATCACATTTTGGGGACTTGCAGTCCAAAATAGCGGCATGGTCAGTTGTGTGCCTGTGAATCTCACAAACCTAATCACAACTACAGTAAAAATATGCAGATCATAGAGGCTTTCTAAGTTCTATCATTATTATCCACATGCAGGAATCAATAAAGTATTGGGTTCTTTTCTCTGAGGAAGGCAAGGAAAAAAAATTAGCTGCTCCCACATCAAGAACTTCCAAACAGCAAGTATACACCAGGTGATAGCTATTTGCTAGTAAAATGTTAAAACACAAAATACACAGAGGTCTTGCAGAACATTCATTCAAACATCTGTTAGTAAGAGCTCTAAGCAAACTACCATCTGTCAAACCATTCATTTAGTCAAAGCTCATTTCCTCATTCATGAGTACTGTTGTATCAGCTTCCAAAAATACCTGTAATCATAGATTAAGTATTTAATATTACTTAATACAGATCTCATCTTAGTATAATGTGGCCAAGTGAACCTTATGAAATGCAATCTCAGGCTCATCAGGTAAGGTGAAGGAAGGATACAGGAAGATTTAATCTCCTAAATTAAATGCTGAAGAAACTATGAAAGGTCTGCCTTTTTATGTCAACCTCCAGAATTTGACTTAATATCACAGGAGAATTTCTTTGGGGGACATTGACTAGTGTCAGTAAGTACTGAAGGAACAGAAACTAATAGCGAAAGTTCACTTGAATTATATATAAACTACCCCCACACAGGACCTTTGAACTGCAGGTATTAGAAAAGATGTTGAGATGGTCAAAATCTGCCATAAGTTCACTGGCTTCAGTAACTCAGTGTCAATGTATGCCAGCTAGAGATCTCCTTCAACATCTATGCATTTAGCTTACAGGCTAAAAGTGTAATTTATATACTCAAAATAGACAAGAAAATGAAAGGACTGGGAGTCTGTTTCTCTGTGTAATTACCCAGATACTCCCCTATGTCCCATAACTTAGTATCTATTTGATGTCATCTTATACACCCACACAAATTTGAACAACTTTTGATTGAGTTTTCAGGTGCACAAAAGCAGTCATTTCAGAGTGAGCATCCCTGTGGCAACAGAAACTTATTGATGTTATAATCACTATCCATAACATGCTATGTCAGCCTGCATGCCACCTTCCCTTACTTACTCCATGTAATATGTCAGAACAAGTGAAGTAACAGTACTTTTAAATGTATTGTCACATATTCTGACTTACTAGTTCCTCACACTTAATTGTCCTGACATTAAAAATCATGAAACCAGCAAGTGTGGCACACTGAAATGAGGAAACGTGTGCCTGGCTTCTTGCATCAATAATATGTTTCATGTGGAGGTGCCCCAGCACCTGTGTGTAATTTACTCCTGTAGGAAGGACAGTGCCTAAATGCATAAGATCATAGAATTGTAGAATCATTGAATGGTTCAACCTGGGATGGACCTTAAAGATTATTTAGTTCAAACCTCTGTGACACTTTCCACTAGCCCAAATTTCTCAATTTTGCCACTAAGTTTGCTGTATGCGATGCCATGCTTATTGCCACCAACCACCTCCACACTTCCCTGTGCCTTAGCAGAGCCTCCAGAGGATCCGTGTTCTTGCTGGGCACAGAGGTGAGATGAACTGGCCTGTAATTCCTGAAGTCTTCCTTTTTTTCATTTCTTCCTATTCCAGCAAGTGAGAATTTCATCAGACTTCCATTACTTCTCAGAAATGATAGAAAGCATCTTACTGTCTGCATGATGGATACTAGAGTAGTGTGCGATAGTTGAACAAGTTATGTATGTTTTGATCACTCAGTTTTAAAAACAGCAAAGCAAACAATCCTCACTTGTAGTTAGACTTCTACTAGGACTGATCTCAAGATCAGTCTTGAAACTTGCTGTTACAAGTTAGGTCATTGAAGCTGATGTTCAGAAAATAAGGTTCAAGAAAAAGTGAAATCAATTTTTTGTTGGTTTTTTTTTTTTTTTCCCCATTGTACTGGGTCATGTAATTAGTTACCTCTGTGTTAGTGGTCCTGGAGCAGTACATGTATGCTGAATTGATATGGGTATTGTTCCAAATGTGTGCTTCATATGCAGAGCAATCTGCAGTGTGAAAACAGAGGCAAAATCTTGGTACAGGTGTAGCTGTAGAGAAGCAAGATAGTCCATGACTGCATCTCTGTATTTCTCTGCAATTTTACAGAGAGTGGGGAAAAATTAATTTTTTATATAGGCTGTTGGAAGTCTGGGAAGTAAACAGCACTATAATAGTATGGCAGAAAACAAGGGCTAAAGTAAACTCATACTCCTTGACCTCCCTGGATATGGTGGCATGTTCTTGTCATATCTAATTTCAGTGATACCTCAATTCTGTGGACTGAAAAATAGGTTTTAATTTCCCACTTGCACTCTTAAACTTCTCATTCCATCAGTCATCAAGATAAAGAGACCTAGTTCAGGTCTGGAGTTTTTCAGTGAGACTTTTCAACTCTTGAGGCTTTTTCTTTGTCTATTACAGAATCAAGCAACTTTTAATGTTTTTAATCTAATCTACCACCTATCAGCTTTTGGAGAAGGAAAAAGTGTTTTAAGGATAAATGCAGAGATAATTAAAATGACTGAACAGTCTCATCGACGGGTAACATTTTGTGTTTGTATATCAGCACTTTTTTCTATTGATTCATTTCAAGACATAGAGAAAAATATGTTTTGAGTGTGTTTGTTATGATTCAACCAATATTCAGCTAATTTCTTAAGGCTCTGGAGGAATTAATCATTGGAGCCACCTTTTCATTTTCTGTAACAGCATCTGCAGGTAGAGAAATCATTTGAATGGATGATATTTTCATCAGTCACAAAGCCATCTGTCAGCTATGTGTTTACTAATCTGCCTCTTTATTCCACTTGTGGCCATCTAAAAGCCTTGGCCTCTCTCCCTACACAACCAATCTCATAACAACTAACAGATTATTCTCAAAGATAACAATACGTGGGCAGGATTGCTTTCACATATTCCTGTTTTCCCATTTGTCTTTCTCCCACAAATTTTGTCATTAATATCAACACATTCTAACAGTTTCCCTAATTACCAAATCAGTCAGAAGTCTTAGTTACATCTTGAACTTCCGTATGATTTAGTTTCTCTGTGGGAAGAGCAAAAGGCTGGCATGGCTAACATGGTAGGTAGCATAAAACCAGCTGTGGCTGGTAGGCTTATTTGAAAATAAAAATTTCTGTAGGTATACATGACTAGGAGAACCTTGACATAGGAAGAAAGTTAATAAAGATGTGTATTATATTGTGTGGTTCATTACTGATCTGCATTTTCATACTGATAGAGGAAGAGTAGCTAAAGTGTGATAGGATGAGAAATGCGTACTGACGAGGAGCCCACAATCACACATCTTCTGTGTTGCTTGTGACTCCTTGCAAAAAATCCAGACCTGGTTTGAACTGTGGGATTTGCAGCATCTCCCAGGGTTGACATAGGCAAGAATACAAGTCTATCCATTGCAAAGCCCTCAATGATCATGTCCTGGAGGACATGGTTTTACCATTCAGTAAAATCCTCCCCTTCCTTTTCAGTTGTTATTATTTCTGTAGATAAGCTGCATAAAAAGAAAAATAAAGTAGTGAGCTATGGTTAATTGCTCCCTGCACAGGTTGTTTGTGCTCCATTTGATAACACTTATCACTTCCTGGGTTTACTCTGGTGGAGGAACCAAGTAGCTTTAGTTTCCCCCATGTGCTAAAGATCAGCTGGGAATGTTCAATGCTTGCAAAATTCCAGTAGGGATCTCAGTGCCAGGAAAATTTAAAGTCCTGATGGGGATGCAGCAGTGCAGAGTAAAGTGAGACAATCCCCTCCCTTGTCCCTCAGTTGTCCCTCCTGGCTGCCAGGGCACACTGTTGGCTCATGTTCAACTTGCTGTCAACCAGAAACATCCCTTTCTGCAGGGCTGGTCTCCAGCCTCTCACTCCTCAGGGTGTATGAATATCCACAGCTACTGTGTCCCAGGTGCAAGATCCAGCATTTCTCCTTAAACTTCATACCACTGGCCATTTCCCAGCACTCTAATCTGACTAGATTCCTCTGCAGGGCCTCTCTGACTCAGTCAAATCTATTTAACAAGTAGACATATATACTGACTTTTTCTCTGACATTTTTTTTTATGGATTCTTTGACTCATAGTCAGAAGTATTCTAGATATTTTGGTTAAGTTCTTTCTGGGAAGAATTATCATGGCATTTAATCCAGTTGGATTAATAATATCAGGCCTAAGATCTAGTTGGCAGATGATCACAAGTGGTGTTCCTCAGAGCTCAGTGCTGGGACCACTCCTGTTTAATATCTTTATTGATGATTTGAATGAGGGAACAGAGTGCACCCTCAGTAAACTTGCAGATGACGCTAAATTGTGTGGGAGTGATGATCTGCCTGAGGGTAGAGAGGCTCTGCAGAGGGATCTAGACAGGTTTGATCAATGGGACAAGGTTAATTTTGTAAGTTTCAATAAGGTCAAATATTGGGTCCTACCCTTTGGCCGCAACAACCCCCACCAGTGATACAGGCTTGGGGAGGAGCAGCAGGAGAGCTGCCCAGCAGAGAGGGACATGGGGGAGTTGATTGAGAGCTGGCTGAAGATAAGATGGCAGTGTGCCCAGGTGGCCAAGAAGGCCAACACCATCAGGAACAGTATGACCAGCAGGACCAGGGAGGTGATCCTGCCCTTGTACTCAGCCTTAGTGAGGCTGCACCTTGAGTACTGTGTACAGTTTTGGGTTCTGGATAATAAGAAGGACATTGAAGTTGGAGAACAGGTCCTATGAGGAAATGGGGCTGTTCTGCTTGTAGAAGAGGAGGCTGAGGAGAGACCTTATTGCTGTCTACAACTACCTCAAAGGAGTCTGTAGTGAGATGTTGGCCTCTTCTCCCTGGTAACCAATGACAGAACAAGAGGAAATAGGGTCAGGTTGGGTATCAGAAGAAATTTCTTCAGAGAAAGAGTTCTGAGGCATTGGAACAGGCTGCCCAGGGTGGTGGTGGAGGCACATTTCCTCAAGGTGTTCAAAAGATGGGTAAATGAGGTGCTACAGGGGATGGTTTAGTGGTTCAGGGTCTGCAGGGTGGATGGTTATGCTTGGTCATCTTAGAGGTCTTTTCCAATCCTAATGACTCTCTTGTTTTATGATCAAGAAAAAGACAGGAGTATTCCCAAGTTCAAGGTATATGAAGGCATGAATAATAGCAGTGAACAATCTCAGTGTTCCTTAGCTAATCTTAAATTGCAGATAATTAATACCCATTTAATCAATACTTTGTAAATTACTTGGAATTTTGCAGGGCTACAAAACTCTGAACACTGATAGATTGATTAGGGGCCTCTTGAGACGACAGTCCAAACATAATGGAATTTTAATAATTCATATCTAACTGTGTTCATAACGACCAACATAAAATAATGACTTAGTAAGAACAAGAAACAGACCAAGGAAGTTTTCATACTCTCTAATCATGTAAACCTCTAAAGCATAAGGTAAATATTCTCAACAAAAGCCAAATAAAATGAGTGCTTTTTGGCAATATTCATACCATATGCTCCTCCATATTAGCACTACATGGGCCAAACCATTGGTTTATTAATGTTTTCCATACAAGTAGGGTTTAAAATATGATCTGATACTGAAGGGGGGACCTACAGAAGGTCTAGGGAAGGATTTTTACAAGGGCATGGAGTGATGGGACACGGGGGAACAAGGAAAGAGAGTAAATTTAGGTTAGACATTGTGAAGAAATACTTTACTGTGAGGGTGGTGAGACTCTGCCCAGGTTGCTCCAGAGCAGCTGTGGCTGCTCCATCCCTGGAAATGATTAAAGCCAGGCTGGATGGGACATGGAGCAGCCTGGTCTAGTGGGAGGTGTTCCTGCCCATGGCAAGGAGGTTCAAACTAGATGACCTCTAAGGTGCCTTGCAAACCAAACCATTCTATGATCTTTTCAAAGAAAGGTAAATTGCATTAGTGAGCTGATTTTATTCTCTGATTCAGTTTGCCAAATTTGAAGCTTATAAATAATATAACTGAAGATGGCAAAGGTGGTGATTTGCTTTTAGATGGTTGGCTGGGTCTAACCTATAAGTGAATACAGGGAAGACTTGAGGGATGCTTGGTTTTGCCTTACAGTATGATAGACTGGCAAAGCACTCTGGAAACATCAGTATCAGGAGGCTGAGTTTGCAGAGAATTTAACAGCAAAGTTGGGTTGGCTGGGTCTGCATCCATGCACGTGAAACAGAAAAGTTCTAGGATCAGAAATAGCTGAGTATTTAAATATTTTATTTGCAAGGTAATATGACACAATTGTGTTAGGAATTATTATATGTAAAGTGAACTATAACAAATGACCATGTTAGTTCTCCTAGATCACCATGGTTTTAAGATAAAACATGTTGGCTTTTCCTCATGTAATAAATCCCTTCCAGAGTGGCAGCAACAGCTGGACTGATATTGTGAATAAATCACTGTGTTACCTAATCTGGATCCAAGTTAAAACACATTCCGTACTGCTGTGCTGACTGCACTAATGCCCTCAACTAAATCTGGAGCATATTTGCTGACAGTGCTGATTAGGAGAGAAACAAAAAGCCACAGATGGGCTAGAAAGACATATGAGCACCTTATATCGAGGTGCCAGAGATGCTTTGCAAAAAGGAAGATAGTAGTAATTGACCTGCTCCAACCTTCCTGAACCTCATCACATGCCAAGTCCTGCTCTGCAGCCCCTTGCCCTTGAGGTAACAGCAGGGTGAAACAGTGATGTTCAGTTGTGTTCAGAGCATCTGGGACTTGAAGATGGGAAAAGAAACATGGGAGGGATCTTTCAGGCTCCCTTAAATTTCCCAGTATTGAGGGAATCATGTCAGGTTGCTCCTTTCCTGAATTTATGGCAAACATTTCGCCTGGCGAGTGTCCCTATTTTTCATCAGAAAATGTCACTGTGGGTGCTTTCTATCTCGCTTTATCAGAATTATGACTTTTAAAAGAAGACAAAAAAATTAAATTTCAATCCTTTAAAAACATGAAATCAGCAGGGAAGGCTTGCTGTAATAAATCTTTGAATGTCAGTATAACTTTGATCCCTTATTCAACCCTGTTTTTTACGAGTAATAGCATTTGTAAAAATTCACATAGTTTGTGCCAGAAAAGATGGAGAATTATTTATAGCAATGCTGTTTTGTCTCATAGCTGAAACAGGTAAACACTATAGTCTTCCATGAACTGTATTTCTATTTGTGAATGAAGGCTCATGTTAAACTACATTTACAGTCTTAAGGACTGTTTTGGGAAGACTTTAATTTGAGGATTTCTTGGAAGCTTGCACTGAAGATAAACCTCACACAAACTTGTTCTGTATGAAATATTTGTGGTGTTTTTGCTAACACCTACTCCAAATAAAAAAGGAGGGGAATATTTTGATTTATTCTGGTGAAAAGCCACTAGGTTGATCAGGCAGGACTTGCCTTTGGTAAAGCCATGCTGGCTATCTCAAATCACGTCCCTATCCTCCATGTGCCTTATCTGAACTTCTGATCTTTTCCATGGTATTCCTAGGCATGGGCATGAGGCTGATAGGTCCGTAGTTTTCAGGATCCTCCTTTCTACACTTTTTAAAATTGGTGTAATATGTCCTTCTTCCTGTCACTGGGGACTTCACCTAACTGCCATGACTTTTCAGGTATCACAGAAAGTGGCTTGGTGACTAAATCAGATACTTCCCGCACAACTATGGGATATATTTCATCAGGTCCCATAGCCTTATGTATACTCAGGTTCCTCAGGTGACTACTTCACTAGCATTGGGAAGGACTTTGTCCCACTTCACACCATCTCATGGTTCACCAACTTGCCAGATGCAAGGAGAGAGCTCAACAGGAAGACCAGGTCAAAAAAGCTGTTGGGAACCTCAGCATTTTCCTCATCTGTTGTTATTTTTTTGCTGTTCTTGCTCTTCAGGTATGACACATTTTCTTTAGTCTTCCTTTTCTGGCTGACAAACCTCCAGAAGCCTTTCTTGTTCTTTACATCCCTTGCTAAATTCATCTCTGTCTCCACCTTTGCCTTTCTGACCTCATCCCTATACAACCGGGCAGTGTCCCTATATTCTTCCCAAAATATTCTTCCCCAGCTTGAGCTGCCTGTGCAGTTCCTTCTTGCCTTTTAGTTTGGTTATCAGGTCTTGACTGAGCCATGGTGGTCTCCTCCCTTCCTTGCTTGGCTTCTTACACCTAAGAATGGAGAGCTCTTGTGCTCTTTTGAAAGTATCCTTAAAAATCTGCCATCTCTGTTCTGCTGCCTTGTCCCTGGGGACCATTTCCCAGGGCGACCTTTAGACTAAGTCCTCGAAGAGCTGGAAGTCTGCTTTCCTAAAATTCAGAGTTCTGACTGTGATCCTCAACTGGCTTATTTTCCTTAGGACTGTGAACTCCACCAGTGCATGTTCACTGCAGCCTTGGCTGCCTCCAATCTTCACATCACTGGTGATCTTGCACTGGTGACCATCAGGCTCTACAATTATCTGTAGATGTTAAACAGCACCTCACCCAAAATAAAACATTTCATATCATGAGGATATAAGGCAACAGGCAGGTTTGTATCTGCTTGTTACCCTGAGAACCAAATGCCTGATGCAGTTTGGGTGAACTGGGTCCTATAGAAGCTGATGAACTCAGAAGCCCTCAGAGGGCTAGGGCTAGAACTCAGAGCTAGGGCTGCACATAGCTCTATGGACAGGGTCTACATAAAGCCTTAATCAGATACTCTCCAAATAACTTTAGACTTAAGTAGGGCTGTTGGAACTGATCAGTCCCTTTTTTTCTGTCTAAGCAGTTTCTTCATATTTCTACACAAGTAGCTTCTTTTTACCAGGTATTTATCATGCATTGATACTTAAATTACTGGGGTAAATCCCTAAAAATACTATTGATCTTCAATCATCCTTGATTTTTTCCGGTGAATCTAGGTAATTACAGGCAGTCCCTTATAACTGAATAAGCTATTACCTTTTTTAAAAAAGATGTCTTAAATTCTCGCACCTAACCTAATGACTTTCACCTGTTTGTTTTTAAACACATCTGCTCATGTAATTAGAACATATAAAATTCTGTTCTAGATGTGAATCCACAAAGCAGAGCTTCTTAAGCTGTTTATCTTCACAATTGCTGCAGAAAAATACTTCTGAACATTCTTTTAGTGCTAAGAGAGATAGTTCACATTTCACATTGGGAACTTTGCTTTTTACTGAAGTACATTAAGTAAGAAAGATTTCACATTCCCTTCATTATAATCATTGCACTGCTGCAATATTTTGACTTTTGTTAAGCTCTGACTTGAAAAATATAAAACACATAAAAGAACCCAGACACAATGGACCAATTAATTCCTGGTGTATCCATATGAGCTGAAAGGAACTACAGAGAGCATGACCTTAGCCTCACGGGGATTTTGTAAGAAAGCTGCAGGATCTGAAAGCAGTTTTTCTCCTTTTTTATTGGTCTTTTCCCCCAAATATTGACAGAGTATGTAGACCTAATTGCAAAACACAGTATCCTGTTTTTATTTCCTGTGTTATATCAAGCTAAATACTGCTTAAATCCAAAGCTCAGTTTCTGACTCAGAGCATGGTGATTAAGAAGGACTCTAAAAGGAAAGATTCTATCTGTTAAAATAGAGAAGTAAATAAAATTGTATAGCTTATACAGAAATACAGATAAGGGTATAGACCAGACTTGTAAATAAGAGAACAAAGGCAGGTTTCTCACCTCCTGAAACCCAAGGAACACAGGCTGACCAGTGTGAATATTAAATGAGTAATTAAAAATTAAATTGGTTTTATTTCATTTTTATTATTAGCTAACCAAATCTTCTCTCCATTCAGAATTAATTTTTTTCAAGACTGAATTTCTACCATAGTACTAAATACTTGGGCAGATTACTTTTGGGTGGTTTCTCTGGTCACTATTTTTGTTTCTTGAGGTGAGAGGTTGATTTGTTGTGCATTAGAGATGGACAGTGGGGCATGGAAAGAAGACTATATGGGAATTTAGTATCCCATGGTTAAATCCTGGTTATATTAGAAATTACTCACTCTAATTAAACAAGGGGAAAAAATTCCCTCCTGATTAGTATCTGGAAAAACAGAAAAATTGTGAAAGAAGCTAAAAGAATATTAGTTGTTTCTATAACTGGATCAAAGAAAAATTATTTGCTGTTGTACTGTATCTTCCTTTTCCCAGAAAATGAAATGTGAAGATAACTAGCCAAGCTATGCAAAAAGCAAATAGCTAATGGTTGGTTTCTGTCTGGCTGTCCTTTCTAACTTGTTTTTGGAGATGGTGTTCCCTTTTTTATTAACAACTATGGAAATCTGTAAGCAACTGTTCTACTTGCTTGTTTATTAATATTTTCAAACTCTGTAGAGAGAGTTACATCTACATAAGAGACTTCCAGAAACCTTTATGTCTGACTGCTTACTATTCTATGTTAACTAAATTTTAAAATGTAGTTAGAGGGCTGACAGTAGTCTTTGGATGCTTTTACAATGGAAGTGTGTTTTGTTTTTTTTTTTTTCCTCTGGGGAACCTGAAATGGCAGGAAAAAATATATTTCCCAGGGCTGTAAAATCATCAGAATCTCTTCTAGTTTATACCTGTGTAAATTCCTGGTCCAAGTCCATTCTCTCCATTGCAATTCCAAACATTCTGGAATTTTCCTTGTATATATGAGAAAAATCCTGTAAAAGAATCTGATCTTTTATATTCTCCTCTCTCCATATGTCTAAAACTCTAAAATTACAATCTGTATTCTAGAAGTGTGTGAGTGCTTACTAATTACTTACAGAGGCAAATATGGTAAAACTATACTGAAATTTTGTTTGTCTGAAGAAGAAAAATATTAGAATCCCAACTATTTGAGATAAGTAGCAGAGAAATACCTAGACACTATGAAAAAACAAATTAAAAAAACACAAAAACCTAAAAAACTACAAATAATTCCCCAACCAACCAATCAAAAATCCAACAGTAAAATTCCTTCTACACTTCCCCATGGTGTACACAGTAAGATACTGAAATCCAGACATTTGATCACTTTACAGCCTCAGTGTGAGAAAATCTTGAGACCATACTTGAGACTAAAGGGATTAAAGTATTTGGTCAGAAGAAATCTGATCTGACTCAGACTTCTTGTATTCTTCTGGTGAGGCTGCTATACCAAACAGTAGGGAGTGCACTTGGTCAGATCCACTAACTGGGGAGCAGAGATAAGATTCATTTGGAAGTAGCCAGTTCTCATCTAGTTTAATGTATTATTTACATTGTTCCAGTTTTTTGCTCTCTATTATTTCCATTCAACTCTTTTACCACACATCTGCCTGCAACTTCATGCAGTTATCACAATATGACAGCACTTTGTTAAGCTTCATTTAGTGCAAAAGTTACACACGTCAGCTGCCTACCAGCAAGAGGGTGGGAGGGCACTTGTTTCATGGTTGACTTCATTGGAGGGTTGAGGTTAATGATGCTGGCTTTGTTGGATTTGAATATTGCTCCGGATTTTGTGAGAATAGAGTTGCCTATCTCATACTGTAGATTAATGAAGACAGCAAAATTAAGGTTGTCTGAATTTTATTGAACTCTCCATGCATGTTCTTTCATACTTCAAGGTACTGTGGTCAACTCAAACAAGTACATAGGGAATGTTCATACACATTGATACTCAACGACATTTTGATATTGAGCGTTTCAACCTTGATGTTTAAGTATATGAATTTTCATTTAGAATATAGGGAAGATCTATAATCTATAGAAGAAGATCTATAATTTAATTTGAATTTACCTCCACCTCTTTTGTATGGGATAGCAAACTGGCTTCTAATACAAACAGAAGATTCAGCCTTTGCTAAACTATCAACATATTGCGTTTACTTTTTAAGAAGGAAATATATATTAATAATCCTGTATAACCTATATATCCTGTATGTCCTAGTAACGCAAAAAACAAAACAAAACAAAAAAAAACCTCACACCCATATGTCAACAATATGTCTTTATATGTGTGTATGCATATACTTGAAGACATATACATAGTATTTAGTTCAACTTTATTTCCATACATATGTAAAATTAATGAAACACAAAATGAATTAATGAAAATTTAAAGACAGTAGTTTAAATGCTACATTGTTTTCCCACTGTCATTTAAAAATCCAGAATCAGAATCCAGAATCAGAATCAGAATTTTGTCCTTAAAATGCTTAGTGACAACACCCTGCTGTTTATTTCAGATAAACTTGCAGAAGAAGATGAGAGTCACTGGAGTTATAACCCAAGGAGCCAAGAGGATCGGAAGTCCAGAATATGTGAAATCTTACAAAATTGCATATAGTAATGATGGGAAGTCATGGGCAATGTACAAAGTAAAAGGCACAAATGAAGACATGGTGAGACTGGGTCATCTGTATGTTAGTACATCTTTTGGTTTAGCTGCCTTCAGAGGTATGAGGTTTCTCTAGTAGATAAGCATAATTGTCTGACAGTATGGTATAGGTTGACTGGTTATTTTTCCCTGAAAAACACCCCATCATTTTCTGTCTGCTAAGAATTTCTTATACTTTAATTGATGGTGGTATAAATACGATGTCCCAAGGCTAGAATAATACTGCTTATTACACTTAACTGATTTTCATTTTAATTAGTTTACAAGTAATTACTCATTACTCTATTTTCAATTTAGTTTATTACATCAGCAGATTAGTGTTAACCCTTAAAAGCACAGCATCCACTCATCAATGCTAATCTCAGTACTGCACAAACAGTATCATCCAGTGGGAAGCATGTGTTTACAGTTTATAGATGCCACTTATTTTTTTACAGAGTTGTGTCTACCAAGTGGCAAAAATCCCTTTACTCTGTAAATTAATATAGAACTAAGGCACTCTGCTGCCTTAGACATAGCTTCTCTATTAGGAAATTAAAATACTGTGTGGAGATACATATGAAGGAAGAAAACAACCCTATCTGGTTAAAGTGAGGATTTACTAGAAGAATGCTGATAGGTTTATTTCAGCTCCCTCTGCAATCAATGGAAGGGTTACAGTGCACTTCAGTGGGAGCTGGATCATGTTATTGTAGTAAAGAAAAAAATATATGTCAATCAGCATAAATAAATGGAGGCTAAATTGAATTGGGACTATTTAATACACTAATGAGAAGAGAAGACAATTTAGTTGCATTAGTAGCTTCAGTTTCTTGGAGTGACAAATTATAGGACTCGATTCAGTGCAGGTGTCAAACATGCTGATGCAACAAAATGGCAGTGTCTTTTGCTTAAAAACTTGGATGTTGGGAGCTAGAAATGGTAAAACAACATCTATTTGGGGAAAAGCATTCAGACAAATCTACAGAGATGTTCAGAAGAAAAATACAAACATTTTTGACATACAGAAAACAGAGCCCCCACTAATGCTCCTTGTATGTTTTTATGACTATGTCATTTTATCACAGATCTTTCGTGGAAATGTGGACAACAACACCCCATATGCTAATTCCTTCACCCCTCCAATTAAGTCACAGTACATACGGCTGTATCCTCAGGTTTGCAGAAGACACTGCACACTGAGAATGGAGCTCCTTGGGTGTGAACTGTCAGGTGGGTTTTCTGCAGTCATCATATCTCAGTCATCATCATCATCACTGTCATCCATCAAGAGCATTTTTGTTCCTAAGGTCTAACCTGAGGCAGTTTATTCCTGGTGAAATGCAGTTGGTAGGCCTGAGTTTATCCAGAGAGTTATTCCTTTCTTTTTATGTAAATTAAATAAGCAGCCGCACTTACCTAAATGATGTGACAATAGTGGCTTGGAGTAGTACAATTATAGTATTAAGGTAATGTGGTGGCAACCTAATAACACTTTATAAATCTTATTGTGCATATTGGCCTCCAATTACGGTCAACCTAGGAAAGGTCATTTATAGAGGTTTTAATAAGTACCAACAGCTATCAGTAACCACTATGTTATGTACCAAGCAGACCGTGAGACAAGCAAGTTTCTAACTCACAGTTACACTCAGCACAGTCTAGACTGAGAGCTGCAAACAGTTTCTGAGAGCTGGAGCAGTGCTGCACAGAAGCAAACTTCAGAGCTGGCTTGAGTCATTTCTCCTGGCTGCTGGGTGACCACGTGGATTTGCTGTGTTACACCCTTAGAGGTACCAAGGTCCTTCAGCTGCCACTGAGGACCGCTCAAGGTGCAATCAGATACATTTTGCTGGATTGCTTTACTCAGGACTTCAGTTTAGATTTGGTTTGTAGCTTTCTGAAAGAACCAGGGATTGTGTCTCACAGCAAAAAATAAATGAGCAAGTGTATCCAATATAAATCCTCTTAAGGTTTGCAGTAGCAGAAGCTATAGCTCATAAATGACCTCTAGCCACTCTTTGCAATGACCATGTTTCCTTACAAATTCAACAAAGCATGTAAATTTTTTATCTTTTTCAAATGATCAACATTTTACCGGTGGGACCGCTCCAATGAATTCATTTAAGAATGATTTTTATGTGGCTGCTTGCTTACTCTACAAACAATAGTCACTCAGTTCACGAATGATGTATCAAAACAGCTGGAGTCAAATAATTCTCAGTCCTCTAGTGGCATCACAACTAGATTCAGGAATGAAAAGTTAATGCATTAATCTCACTGTAGCCCTTTTCCAATATAGATAGGCTTGAGAGTAAATAGAAATTTCTGTCTAGCTTCTTTAGTCTATTAGATTTTTTTTATTATTTTATTTTTTTTTATGTCTTCCATTTCTGGAACCACAATTTAGAGTAAGTCCTTGCCAGAATGACCAGGAATTGTTTTGCTCAAGGAACTGTGAAAGGTAGTGAAGTGAATTCATATCGCTGGTCTCTTAACAATTTCAAGGTCATAGTTTCTCAGCACTGCAGGCAGCCAAGGCTCAATAGAATAATTTTAATCTTACTGAAAGAAGAGTATAATTATACATAATGACAGACTAATTCACTTTAATTCCAGGTGTTAGACAGAAAAGCGCTTTCAAAGGTCTGGCTTCTCTAACAAACATTGGTGGTGGAGAAGAGAGTCACTACTGAAAGAAACAAGATTGTCTTGCAGCACCTTATTATCATAAAAACTAATTATTTCTTAGGTTAAACTTCAGCCAAAAGTCCAGTATAACCTGTTATAGGTTCACAAATAGCTTTATTTATCAGCACCCATGGTCAGATCTTATTGAAAATCATGATCAATGCTTGGGGAATTAGCCATCAGTAACTTAGGAATTGGAATTAATTTTCATGGTCTTGTGTTCCTGGCTTACTTGTGCTTTGCATATATCTGTCCTATAAATTCCTACCCTTCAAATTAATGTTGGAGTAATCACAGCTCCTGTTTATTAGAATGTCTTTATTCATTAAGTTGTTATTAATGTTAGTAGCATCTAGCTGCTCTGTCTCTTAAAACCAGATAACTTTTCACACAATGGAGTCACTAATGCAATTCACTCACACACTCAAACATCTACATGCAGCTGCCTCTGCCAGTGCCAAACATTGCTGGTGCTCATGTTTGTTGGTGGCTGTGCACCAGTTCACTGAATTACTGAAACTTTGATTTTGTACCAGTAATTATTTATTACAGAGGGATGATGGTCCCCAGAACGTAAACATCCTTTGTGAGACTTATAGCATCTTCTGAGCATGTAATTTTCCTTTATTATTTTTTTATTTATTTATTTTGGCATGCTTTCTGTGGTAACTCTTTCTTTATCCTAACAATACCTATGGGTTCTATTCATACAAACTCACATTAATTGCGACACTGTAATATTTGCATGTAATCCTAAATTGCCCCCCCCCCAGTTCATCTTCAGCACTATATAATCTGGAAAGGAAACCTATATTCATTAATAGGAATATTTTTTTTTTTAAATCTTTATATTTTCAGAAAAGAAAAATATCACAGTATTAATCAAAGCAAAATCACCTTTGCCCTCAAACAATTGACCTGTGCTGCTTTTGCCAATACTGCATGAATCCTGCAGGACAAGATGTGTGTAGACCTTTTAATGCAGATCCATTTCTGGTTTTGCCTCCACTGCATCGGATATTTAATATTTCCTCTGAGGGTCTGAGCTTTCTTGAAAATAGTTGAGGGGCACGGTATAGGACACTGACTGAAGATTAAAATATTGTGCCCTCAAAAGAGCCAACAGCAAATTACTGTCATATGCATTCTTTCAGTCTGCAGATGCTAATCCACAGTCATTATTTCACTGCTTCTGTTTAATTGAGCTAGACAAATAAGAAATAACTGCAAAATTATTCCCAGATAGGATTAAAAATACAGTTATCTGGTATCAGTTGTCACAGATGGTGCTATCCAAAGCATCTTGCTAACTTCAACAGTTTCTAAAAATGGCAAGGGACATCGAATCCTTTTGCAGAGACACTGCAAAGCAAATTTTGAGAAAACATGGTGCAGTGAAGATGTCCCAGGGAGTCATGAAAACTATTATAAACACACTTCCATGAGGGATGTCTATCTACAGACACTAAGTTTTGTACTAGTTTGACCATTGTGTTCTTTTGTGCCCTAGCTTATACCTTGTCTGTCAAAATAGTCATTACCTTCTGTCATTACAGCTTCATGCCACAGGTTCTGGGAAGTGACCAGGTCTGCTGTTGCTCTCTGTGACACAACTCTAAGGCATTGTTTTGCTGCCCATGTGCATCATGTTCTTTTCTTGTTCTCACTGCTATTCTCATTCCCTCCAGCTATGTTTAACAACTGTCTTCCTCCACCCTTGGGGGCAGTGGAGAAGGAAGGAGAGTGTATAATCCCCTTATTGTGTGCATGCATGCACAAACACACAAGCAGACACATCTGCTGTTTCATAAATCAATAACAGTACTCAGAAAAAACTGAACTATTTTTGACAGATTGGACCAGCCCTCAAAAACTGTTTTGACAACCCATGCTTTTGTGTCAGGAACCTCCTTCAGATTTCTCAGATGAAATGCTCCTGCTGACAGCCCTCCTGATCTTGAAATGGTACTTCAGAACTGAATAATAAGTCCTCCTCAAGAGCAACAGATGAGTCTCTCTCATTTGTGCTATCAATTGCTCCCTCCTACTCCAGGGAAAATTGTTATGTTGTTGTTTTGAACCACGTAGTTCATTCTACAGACAAGACCTTTCAATTTCCATTTGTGCACTGGAAATGAGGTTTGAAATGTTGGTTCATTTTCAAAAATTAAAGGAACAGCTCAGTATTTCAAATTTTAAATACAGTAGTTACTATATTAAAGACAACATTATTATTATATGCCTCTAGTAACATGCATTTGCTCCTGCTGTTGGACCCCCCACAAAGACACTGGTTATTCCTTCCTGATTTCAATCCCTAATAACTCCAATTATTTCTGTGTATTAACCTACTGGAGAAATAAAAAAGTAGAATCTGACCCAAAGATCATTGCTAATGATATCAAAGAAACTAAAAAATAATCATGTCTTTAAATCTAGGTAAATGTACTGTGGAGAAAATGGAGTTTTAAGAAAAACAGAACCAGCTTTGATATCTAGCTCAAATAAAGTGGGAAAAAAAGAAATAATGATAATAATAAAGACTTTGAAGGTGCTTTAAATGGTCTCACAGTGCTTTTGGACTTATCAAGAGACACCAGCTGAGTTGGGTCATGGTCCTAGGAAGAAAGACTTCACAATTCATATGTGTGCTTTAAGAAACACAGCTGGTAACTCAGCAAACAATTAAGTAATAGGAACCAGTTTATAGACATGAGATGTGAGCATCAGGTAGAAAAGCTGTGTCTTCTTAGTGACACATAAAATCAAGATTCTGTACATTCACAGTGGTGATGCACTCCTCACAAAACCAGGTATGTTTGATCCTGGGTGCCCTCTCACTCAGCAAGTTAGGGTATGTTGAAATGTTATGTGCAATATAACTGTGTCAAGTCAGCTAGTGAGCTAACTAGGATCACTAAATTTTTGAAGTGAAAACTCCAGGACAGCTGCAGGTTTTTAACAGCAGAGGATGAAAGAAAATGAGAAAACTGCCTCTTTTTAGGTTTCAGCCTCCATCTTTCAGATTTTCTTCAAGCACCCATCAAACACGGCTCCACCCAACCAGACATTCTCCTTTCCTGACTCTCCACAGCCTTCTTTCTCTCAGCCCCTTTATGCACATCTTTTCTATTTTTTTTTCCTTCATAAATTTATTTCAGGATAAAATACTTCTTTATTTTTTGATTCTTCCAAGGTACTGTTGAAATAAATTGCCTTGATTTGGCTATTTTCGTTTGTTTGTGGGCACATTCCTACAACAGTCTTTATTCAGCCTTTTCTTTGAGAATTACTAGGGTTTTTTCCATAACAGAAAAATCTACACTTCTGACAGAGATAAGTAGATATTATCACAGACCTTATTTTGCTGTTACAGGTTGCTCTGAACCCCTGGGGATGAAATCAGGACATATCCAGGACTACCAAATTACTGCCTCCAGTGTTTTCCGAACACTCAACATGGACATGTTCACATGGGAGCCCAGGAAAGCCAGGCTGGACAAGCAAGGCAAAGTTAATGCCTGGACCTCTGGCCACAACGACCAGTCACAGTGGCTGCAGGTAAGTTTCACACACATTTCCCCAAACATTTATCTTCTTTGTGTTTCAGGTGTGAGTAAGGTTGACTGACTTAGGCTTATACTCATATCCTTCAGCTTCAGCTTCTTTCTGAGTGTAACCATCCTACCTCTGCCACATGAAGATGATGCTGCTTTGAAAGCCCACACAGGTCTTCATGTCTTTGGTAACCCAGTTGCAGAAAGCTCCTGCTCAGGAAAACCACCTCCACTAGCCAGACCGTACAAGTTGCCCAGTTGACATGAATTAACCTTTGCTAATGAGCACAAATAGTAGTTGCATATTTTTTTTACTGCCTTCTCCTCTTCTGTCAAGAGTATCTTTTTTTTTTTCTCACATTCTATCCTTCAAAAGCTCCCTAGAAAAGCATATTTATTTCATCTTTGTGCACACAGGCAAATCTGGCCAGTAAACTATCTTTGAAAAATTGAAATTATCTTTGTCTAATTAAGACTGCTCAAAATTACCTTCTGACACCACTCTGAAGCTAGCACAACTGATTCAGCACTTGAATTCATTATAAAGCTGTGCACAGGAGTTGTTTGCAGCCTAGAATGATTTATGGAAGTCGGTAGTATGCTAATGTGAAAGACTGCAATAAATCACTGGTATGGAAGCTTATTTGACCAGTCATTGACATATTTACATTTTTTGAACTGTAGAAAATAGCACTGGCTTGAGTTAGCTGCCAGTTTGCAGTGCAGTTCTTTGTGCATAGCCTCAATAGCATTAGACATGGCTACTAACCCCTTGCAATTTTTTCACATATAAATTATGACCTAGTAGCTTTTTTACCTACAGTTGCAAAGCAATTTAGCAATACAATTCCTACCTTTTCTCCAAGTTTACATAGGTAATGAAAGGAAGGTGCAGTTGCTTTGTCTAACTTTGAAATAGCTGAAAGATTTTTGGAGCAGCTTGTTGAAACAGCAGTTAGAGTCTTCTCTAGAGGAAATAGATTTTGTTGCTGTGGAGAAAAAGACGAAAATGTTTCTCCATCTAGAATTAAGTCAGTTGTATCATATTTGGCCCCATCAGTGATACCAAGAAACCAAGGGAGTGCAGAAACTCACAGAAATATTCTGTGGTGTTTCATTCCTGCTGTGGGTAACAGCGGATTTTTAATTATCTACAGATTGAAAGAGGATGCAGAGTTAATTCTTACATTCTAAAATTTTGCATGCTGTTCTAAGTCTTGGTGTACTTGAACCTATCTGAACTTGCAAATTGGATCCGACAACTTGCATGGTCTCTGCAAGTCTTTGAAGTATCAGGCATAATATTTCTATATGGTCAAAGAAGTACTCCTCTTTTATTTAGTTTGTCATATGGCTACGATATGAGCTCAGTAACAATTTACACTTTCCTGAAAGTTAGAAAATAAAAGATATTTTTCCAAAAGTGTATAATAACATTTCTTATTTGAAAAAAAAAATTAAAAAAGCAAAACCAGTGGCGTTGTAACCACTTTTATTTTCCAGTGCTTAAACTGGTTATTAACTTCCACGATAAGCTGATTGTCTTTAATTCAATCTGTGAGTACACATGGGCTCACATGCTTCAACACTAGGTAACAATTCTCTAATAAAGACATGCCTGCCATTTAAATTAATCCATTGCTTGTTTGCTGCATTTTGTTTAAAATGCGGAGTCTTGCGTTGTAACATTTTAACACACTGACTACAATTTTATCAACATCCTGCTTGCATATAGTTTGGTCAAAACATATTTGTCAGAAAAAGAATGTGATAGGTAACTTGTTCTTATGCCCTTTCTTTGCAGCAATTATGTACTATAAGGAATGATCCCAGTAGGGATTCCATTGTATGTTGAAATGGTCTTAAAATAAGATATAGATTTCTGTATTTTGCTTAAGTAGTTAGCCAGACAATATGGTTTTTCACAGATAGTTTTCCATGCCTTTTGCATTTTCTCCACATGCTTTACTTGGTTTATCTTTTATGATTTTCACTAGAAAGCCTATACAATTCAGTAAAAGCCTACTGAATGCTTTTTAAAATTGTAGTAGTTTTGTTGCAGTATGTGGATGAGTTGAACAGACTTATTCTGACTTAGGGTTTTTCTGGAGGATCTATCGCCAAACACCGTAGCTATCAGCTGTTCCTCTTTAAAAGCTTGTTTGCTGACACATATCTCAGAGATCCTGCTGTGATAATGGTTGCTGAGAGGGGATGTTTGCATCAGGTGCATGAGTGCTACTTGCTACTTATGGGCGGTTCATGGCACTTTTGAATGAACCCTAGAGATAAATTTTTTCTCTGTCATGAGCTGGGGTTTTTTAACTCAGTTTTCTCTCAAGAAAGAAAACACTGAAGCTATGATTTTGATTAAAATGCAGCCATTAACAAGTATGGTTTTTTGCTTTAAAGTGTTCTGGATTTCTACATCCATATCCTAGCTCCACAGGACATGAATATGAAGTATTATGTTGTTCTACACACAAACTGTGCATTCTGGTTTTCAAGAATATTCACCTTACTGGTTCTACCAGTGTTGAAAATCTGTTGTGATTTAGACTCTACTCACTTACAAACTCCAGTGATCCTCTCATAACACTTCTTTACAGCAAAGACCATCATTAGTAATGGAATAAATTATCTCTGTAATGTGGGGGAAAAGTTAAGAAGGGATGAGCAAAATCATACTTTTCCATCTTAGTCTTATTCTGGGTCTGAATTTCCACAGGAGACTATTAAAGGGCATTCCCCCTATTCTTTTAAAGATGATGCAGCAGAAGCCATGTCATTTTCCTGGCCTAATTAATAGCATAGGAACTTCCATTAATTTAGGTAACATGTCTTTTTAGTGTCTATGTACTAACAGGTGAAATATATGCAGTTTGGTGATCCTAAACAATGTATCTATTCAGGTTTGGTACCAAAACTAATGCAAATAATCAGTTCTAGAAAATCTCTGATTCTGAATACTTTTCTTAAGAGATTCCCTTCCTTCTGGAGATATCTCTGTGAAATTATCTGAATAACAGTATAATTAATTAGAGGGAGGTGGAGAGGTGAAAATTAAAATCAAAAAACCTAAACAAAACAACCTAATGGCTTTCTTCCTGTGATAATATATAAATTTAGCATTAGATAAGTACCGGGAAAAGAAAGAAAAAATTAAAATTCACTTTCCTTCAGAGCAGACCCTTTCCCTCATTCCACTGGTCAGCATCATTTTACTTAAGCCAGTTCACAGGGTTTTCCCAGGATCTCTTGCTGAACTACCATGACCAGACCACTTTGCCAATCTGGGGAATGCTGCTTCTTCTCCTGGATACAGTCCAGGGCTCTCATTCCACCCAGTTACCCCTCTATCCATTTCTTCAGTGTTTTGACATTAAAGGAAATGTTAAAGTACTTCCTGCCATATGGCCAGAATTATGCACTAAGGCTATAAAAATTATTGAAAATTATTCCTATTGGTCCTTTAGATACTTGGTGACTGCTCATGTAAACAGCTTATCCCCATTATGCATGGGGATAGATGAGACTGTCATGAAAAAGAATTGACATTTCCCTCAAAATCCATTTTCACTTAACTAATTTTCTGCAGTTATGAATTCCAAAATCAAGACAGCAGCTTAAACTTCCTTTTCTCTATTAAATGTTAGTTAAGTTTTAGTTGTTTAAAATATTTTCTTGTTTCTAATAGATTGGTAGATGCCATATCCATCACTATTGATTTCCAGCTCTCACTCACTATCTAATAAAAGTGGCAGCAACACTTTATACTTCAAAGCCTTTGACTGTTTGTCTTTTGTCTGGTGCTTCAGCAAGTAATTTCTTTAATTCTGTTTTGCAACTCTAGAAACCTCTGCAATATTCCTTAGACCTGAGGTATCTCAGTTCATTTGCTGTGTCCAGATAGCTTGAGTTTTCTTCTCCACATGCACAGACCTCCAGACATCTTTACATAAATTGTTCTGCATGGGATCCTGGGTCCAACTTTTCAATTGTACCTTGGGATGGGTAGTATTTTATCTTAAAAATGGTTGAGATTTTAGGAGGCTGTATCTCTACAGAGCACAGCTGGATGAAAAAGATGCCCACCTTGGAAGCCTGCTGAGGTTTCTTTTATATCTGTCTATTATCTTCAGGTCACCAGCAGCACTGCAGCAGATTCATGTTTCTAGCTTCTCCTGAAACCTTAAAACAGTCCACTTGCTGCCAAAATGTCTTTCATCTGGTTGCTTTGCTCGTATTTTGCTGCAAAACTAGTGGAAGGTTCTGCAGCTTGATGTGCTCAAGTGATAAACTTGAGACATATTTTCCACAGGTCTTTTATACAGTTACCATTGAGCTTAGATGATTTAAGAAAAACAACCCTCCCTTAAATAGCAGAGTGAAGCAACAAGCAATGTCTTATTCTAATGATTTTCTTGCTGATTTTGGATAATGGAATTAGCTAAACAATACTAGGGAAAAGAAAGTTGCTGGAAAAGATATAAGGTTTGTTGATGACTGGCAAAGAAATTCTTAAATAAATTTCTACAGAGTTTACAAATGTGATGATTGCCAGTAATATAATACATTTGGGTTGGCTGTTTTCCTGCCAATCTGGCCTCCAGACCAAGACAGTATTACTGGGAATTTTCATCAACACCATTGGAAAACAATTGTCTCAGTGCTGCTGTTGACTTCTCTTTCTACTTAATGTCATCACCTATTGTACACCACAAAATCTCTTGTTTCAAAACAAAGGGAAAAGTATGTCCCAATTATTTTTTCACTTGTTTTTATGCACATACAAAACCATCTGTATCTGCCAACCCTCATGCCATTGTAGGACCTATTTATCCCCTTCTTCTATCATTTTTTTGCTATGTTTAAGCTTCTAAGTGATCAAATGAAAATTTTTATTTATAGGCTAAACCAGAGCCACCTTCAATTCAGTTTTTCTTATAAAATACTCATAGAAAGTAGACTTTGTGCTACATTTCACCAGCATATACAAAATGTGTCAGTGGTATCAGTTGTACTTTGTGCTACCAACATATCATCTGAAAGTGTCCAAATGTTGAGAAAAAATAAGGATTAAGAGAAAATTGAGGGTAACCATGCTTAATTCTATGGCAGCCTCATGTAGAGCACAACTCACATGAGCCTAGAGAGGCAGCCCGGATCTTTTTTGTATATTTCACCAAGTTTGTGGCTACATAACCAGATGCTGAGACCATATATATAAAATCTGCATATGTAATTTATAAATACCTTAAAATATCTTCTTCTAATTAGTTGTTTACGCTCCTTCTATACTCAATAGAAAGAGGGCAGGACCATCAGGGTCTACTGTAGGTGTTTTTAGTTTCCTGTTATGAATCACCCCAAAACTGTGGTTCTTTTGAATTCTGATGTACCCAGGATTGAGTCTGACGTATTTTAGTACTTTGTATTTACAGTGAAAATTTTGCTTTTACTTTATGCTAATAGCAGCACCTTCTGAAAATGCCATGCATTAAATTTTAATGCAAAGATGTTTTACACTGTCTTAAATTCCTGCCTGTTCTACCTAGCTATCCTTTCCACTGATTTGAAATAACGTGCTGTCTCTGCCTGTGAAACAAAACCCTCTTTTCCTGCCTTCTGAAAAAATAACAACATTACTACAAAACTGGCAAGATAGGAATACAGAAGGAAAGGATGCAAATGTGCTTCTGATTCATTCCTTCTTCTTCCATGGCAGTGTTTCAAAATAGCACCCACTTCCTTTCCTGATAACACCATTTATTGTTTTTGTAGGTAGACCTGAATTTGTTTTAGACTGAAGCATAATAGGACACTGTTGTTTCCCCTTTGCTATTTCCAAGCTCAAGCAGACAAAGGGAAATACAGATGAGGAAGATAAATGAAGTGACCTTGACACGGTCAAGTATCTTTAAGCAGTAAAAAATACCTGATTTAAAAACAGATGAGATAAAAGCCAGTGAAGGATGAAAGGAAAAGAATAGAGTGAAGCTAGCTGTAGTTCTGTTTTCTGATAACTTGATGCTTTGTTAAGTGGGCTGAGTCTAGGATTTTGTTGTTGTTTTTTTTTTTTATCAGCGTTGCATGTTCATTCCCAAATCATACTTCTTGACTAAGCAAGACACTTATATTAGATAATATAAGATGCATGTATCTGTCAAGATCATATAAGTAAAATATACAAAGGTCTTAGAAAGCTATTCTCTGCTGAGTGATCCTCTCAGTTTTGCATTCATATGCTTTTAGTCTTTACATCACTTTAAGAATACAGTGAAACCGCATTACAAGATTCTGGATAACATCATCATGTATTTCTTCAAAGCCTACTGTTCATTTTCTTATTCTTCTTCCTATACAGCACTGATAGAAACAGATTGGTTCCTAGCTTGGCAGCTGATGAAGAGATCATACAATTCTTGCTAAGTAAATAATGCAGTTGAGACATAAACACAAAGAAATAGTGGTGGCCAAGGACTAAATAATCTAATTTTTGGTTTTGGTTTCTGTGTTAACTCAGGTGTCAACTCAGATAGCAATGTACTGTGCAAGACCTTTCCACTCTGGTTAATAACATTCATCCTGCTTGATTCTCAGGTAACGCAAGAGTAGTTTCCCCATCAGAAAACATGACATAAGAGAAAAATCTGAGTAAGAAAGGTGAGAAGGAGAGGAGGAGAATTTAAAAGGGAAATCACAGTAGACATAAAAATACTACAACTAAATGTTTTTTCAATTATCTGGGCCTTGTTCAAGAGCACTTTGATACTTGTAATATAGAGTGTAAGAACAGCCTCGTGTCAGAATTTTCTCATGGATTTTGGGCTTGTGTAGAGAGACTCACAGGAGCTGAGATTTAACAGGTATAGAGAGAGAAATAGAAGCAAGTTTTCTCATAATGAAGCCATGTTTTTTAATCATCTTTGACATCAAGATGGCGCTGAGATAATATCTGAGTTGGCAGTGCTTGTACTTACATTTGGTAGTTTTCTCTACAATAACACAGATAATAGCTTGTTTTAAAGGAATGCATGCTTTAAAAGTCAGTCCTTGGGATTACAAGGAGAATTCTGCCTAATTATATCCTATACATAGCCAAGTCTTAATTGTTTTTATTGTTGGAGTGATCTCTTTAGGAGCTTCTTGTTTAATTAAACACAAGATATATTAATCCTATTTCAACCAAGCCTTTCTTTGTTGTATAATTAAGCAGAAGAATATTTTCACAATTAGAAGTTAATTCTATATATAGCTGGTAAATAGAAACACCTTTATAAAAAACACAGATGTTATTTCTAATGGTAAAAGTAAAAACATTGAGGCTGATCTTAATGGGTCATCTTTTTTAAGAGGTAATGAGGAATGTAACATATGAACACTATTTTCAGCTAAAAAGAAGAAGAAAACTCTAGGGATGGTTTTTAAAGGCTTTGCTGCATTTGGTTCGTGATCTCCCCCTGGCAACATCAGAAATACTACAAAGGCATGATAGAGTATTTATAGTATTTAGCTCCTATATTTATAGGAGCAGACCCTCACTGTATATACCTTTATCTGAATTTATTTTTATTTGTTTTACTTTGGAATGTTTCTCAGTTTGTCTTATTAATACTTCAGTTACATTGAACTCAGGAACTGCTGCTAAATACCAGTTATACAAATACTATTTTTCAGTTCTATATTTTCCTACACGATACTGAGCATCCTGAACTATCTGAAACCTCAGTAGCTCTTTGGAGGAATAGCCAAGACTTTCTTTTTTTGAAGAAGTGCATAACAGCTTCAGCTGATGCTGTTTTGTGGAGCCAAAGAATAAGTAAGAGATTTTTAGAACGTGGTTTATTGTCGCATTAGCTAATTTGCATCGCAATGGTGTGACTATAAAATATGGTGACCAATCAATGTGGCAAAGTACAGATGCCTCCAAACTCAATAAGGGCCTCAGAGCACAGCAGTCTCACATCTCCAAACAACACACAAGTCCAGCGTGGAAGAAACCTGAGTTGTTTTCAGTGTCTTTCATTGAGCCTATGTATGTTCTTCATCCAGTTCAACAGGATCTCTGGAAATACCATGATTTTCTTCCACATATCTTGCAGGCTAATAGATGCACAATGAATGGGGTGATGAACTTCATTTAAAGATTGTGGGCATCCCAAGAATGAACTGTACATTAGGAGAACATGTGCCAAATCCAAATGAGGAAATAGGAGTGATAGCCTGGACATCAGTAGACTGATGCTTGGTGACTAATGAACAAATGATGCATTAATTTGGCTCCTTAGACAAGCTTGCCTGTTTCCTGCCAGCAGAGCTGTCTCCACTGAGAGGACTGCCTCACTCAAAAAAAACCCCTCAGAACTGCTTTAAAACAGGTGCCAGTTTAGTTATTAGTGGCTGGCCATTTTTCTCAGCATGTGCCACCAAACTATTTAGTCTTTTCACCTCCTTCAAATGTGCATTGATATAAATTGCAGGACTACAGAAGGATTTGCTTTGTATTCCAAAATACATCAGAAGGGTTGTTTTTATTTGAGAGAAGCTTAAAAGTGTTGTTTTCCAAGGTTCATGGCAATAATTCATAGTCCTAGTAAGTCTTTTGATATTAAAAAGTAAATCTCCTTTTTAGGAGAACTTAAGAGTTATTTGAGGGTTATTATTAGAGATTTTTAAACTAGTTTCCTTTATTTTCTTTATTCCCCGTCATACTCTCTGTAATTTTGTGTTGCTAAGTCAATCTGACTCTACAGAAAATGTATTTTTTCAATTCTAATATAATTTTCCATCTAAACTATACATCATAAATAAAACACAAGACAATGAAGGAATTTTTGAAAAATTTTTCATGTTTGAGTGACTTTATATCTCTGCAGATGTATACATGGAGAGTGCAATCTTTTGCCTTTTTTTTACTATAATTTCTTAAATTTTCTAATTGCATTCCGCTCTTGTAATAAAATGTCATAAAATGTTAGGCAAGAGGGGCAAGGTATCCAGGAAGGGCAAGAGAAGATACTTAGCAAAGAATGCAGTTTCATAGTTTTGGGTCAAATTTCAAATGGAATAATAGCATTCTGGTAAAAAACAGTTCAACTGGAAATAAATGTCTTGTTGAGTAGCATCTAATTGTGACTTTTAAAATGCCTGTCATCTATTATGGAGGTTCACCCAGAAGGTGGAAATTGTAGCTAATCAATTTACATTGTCTTCCTCCCACACTGTGTGAGCCTTTTCATTTAATTTTGACTGAAACAAGAACTGAATTCTGGGAATTAGATTTTATTTCTTGCACTGGTAGATATAAGCAAATTAAAATTTAACACACAGGAAAATAAATGAAAACATTAAAATTAATTTTTCAGATTTAATCTGTTCCTCAGTTTTACAGAGAACTGTAAATCTCATTTGAGCATTGCACTTCAGCCATTTAGGCAATGTGGTCTTTAGAACGGGGAAAGAGACTCTGTATGAGCAGCTCTCTGGACAATTTTTTCATCTGTCACTTTGCATTTTATCCCTCCTTAATTTTCCAGATTAAGGGGAAATTAAGTAAAAAGAAAGCTAAAAAAGGCATTGTTTATAAAGTACAGCTCTCTTCACTGAGCAGCCTTTGATTTTAATGATTATGTAGTGGGGATAAAACAGAGGAAGGCAGTTCTGTAATTTTGTTATATTAATTTATTACACCAACTTTAGGACCACATTGCCCACAATAGACTGTAGGAGCTATTTGAGAGGATTTTTACAACTCTGGAACTGCCATTAACTAACCCATTACAGTAAGATAAAATTTTCTTGTACAGAAACACTAATATCCAAGATAAACAATATCTACTTGAAGCAGAATACAGCTAGTGTATGTTCAGATGTGGATAGCAGCATGCTGATCTTCACTCTTTGAATAGTATTTAAGAATCAATGGTGTGATATTTCAAAAATAAGTATCAGAAATCTGATCCAGAAAGTGGTGAAGTCAGGGTAAATACTGGGATTTATTTCTGTGTATTTTTGCTGTGATACATAGGACAATGACTGGGAGTAAAGCACTTCAACCTCTTAGTCACACACCTCTATCATACTAAAGTAATCTCTCCTGTTCAGCTCAGGATTAATTGTCCTTACTTTCCGGTAAATTATTTGTAACTCAGTTGTATAAAGTACTTGACAGACTTTTCTGAGTTTGGTTTTGAGTTCTGAGTTGTTGGTTTTTTAACTTTGAGACCAATCTTCTTAATTCTTAGTTTGTAGTATAACAAAAAAAATCAGAGAAGAATATGGAGAAAGTGGTCTGGGAAAGTAATATTCAGTATTTTTCACAATAGAAGAATCAAGTGGTATCACATGAGATTGGCAAGTGGCAGGCCTATACAAATAAAAGGAAAGATATTCTCATTAAGGGCTAGCATTGAGCTTACTGTAGCAATAGTAGTCAATATCATACCAGTCCATACCATACCTCTACAAACTGGGGATTTAGGAATTTCTTGCTTTTTGCAGCCCCCATTTTTCCTTTGTGCTGCCCATAAAATGGATAAGCTACTGCCTGTTGTTCATGGGTTAGGGAAGTGTGCGTGACAAGGACTAGAAGACACTGGGAGTCAGGTCGTAGGAAGCTGTTATACACAATGCATAATAGGCCAGAGAAACTCCAGCACATTTTTTTGTGACTGAAAAGTTGATTTGAGTGCAAGGGGAGACTCAATATGAACACATCCAGTTCTTACAGGAAGAGATTCAACAGGAATTAATAAATAGACAAAACACATAAGGCTCAAGAAATGTCCTTACATCAAACTGATGGAGACTGCAGGTGTAATAAGCCAACAAATATATATATTTTGTATCCACATTTGGAAGCCCAATGTTGGGCCCTTGGTTTGCACCAGCACAGCTTGTCCTCTTCCATCAGCCTTCTGTAGAGACCTCTAGCATACAAGCAAAGATACTGCAATCAAGGGAAAGGAAAACTAACCAGAACAAGAAGGCTGTGACAGCATGATATTTTATTATGCTGATTTTCTCTTTTTTTCTTTTTTTTTCTTTCCATTTTATTTTTATTTTTTCTTTCAGATTTCTGTGCAGTTCTATCATTAGGAGAAAGCTTAGAGAAATTCCTATTTCATTTAGCTGGAAGTAAAGTTTTAGTTCTTCAAGCCAAATATGGTCCTGCTGTTTTAATTTTTTTTAATTTTTTTTTTTTAATTCCATTTCTGACAGCGTGAACTGAATTGTTTATTTATTTCTTAAACTTTGGGGGGAACAGGAAAATATTTTTCTCCATAACTCCAGGCTTGGTCAACAACTTTAGCAAAGCCTTAATCCCTGAAATCAGTCATGCCTTGTGGTTTCCGCAAACTCCGCAGTAGGTGCAGAGAGCTGATAAGCGTTACAGGGTGTTTTGGAAGCCAAGAAAATGCATCTGTGTCAGATCAAAGGCACTGAGTCCTAGGGTTGGATATGTCCTGCTAGTAGCCAAGTCTTATTTTGACCAGAGGTCTATTTACAGAGCTCTGTAATAGGGCCTCTAGGGTGTCCTTTTGACTAATAACAGATAATCTTTCTTATGTCCTGGAGAATGAAGATTAATAGACCTTTTAATTGTATTCAAACCAGTACATTACAAGATTATTGCCTTTAGAAGTGCCAAAACATTTAGTGTGAAATGAAAAATAAACTTCATTTCTTCTGTAAACCTGGAAAAACACTTCTTTCACTGAAAAGGCCAAAGCCATCTCACAGACTGTAGTACATCAGTTTTGCTTATTTCTGCTGGTTGCTAATGGTGGAAACAAAAGCCTGTCCTATCATTTCAGGGCGGGAAACACAAAAATAATAATAATAAATAATAAAAAAAAGAGGGGAAAAAAACAAATAAGCTTATTTTTTCAAAGTCTAGTAGCACATTTTTGACATTTCTAGTTTAGAGCTACAGTGGCTTATTTGTATGAAACAGGTTATGAATAATAATCCTGGCTGACAGATGGGTAAAGCAATTCTTAAAAAGAATGGTTGAATGATGCTGTCTTGGCTGCATTTCCTATGAAAACAGAGCTTTTAAATACAAAGAGGTAATATCAGCCTAAAATTCCACTTGTCTTCCATGGAGATTTAACTTTCTTTGAGGCAGGTTTTTCTTAGTATTTTAACAGTTCAGTGGTTTTATTAATTATTAGTCACTTTGCTGTATCTTATGTGAAAGCATATCTTCAGTTTACTTGTTGATCTATATCCCAGATACTCATAGATTATCAGGACACTTTTATGTACTGCACAAAATACTTGCAACATAATTAATTGCCTGAGAAAAAGTGGCCAGGTGAATAATGAACTTCTGTATTGCCACCATTATTTTTCATTTTAAAAATAAAATGAGCTGCTCATGCAAAGGTGAGTCCATTTATGATCCCAACACTTTTACAAAGATATTTATCAGCCCTCTAATAAAAGGTGTCACATCATCTTCCCCACTGAAAACCAGGCAGAAGCTGCAGTAATTCATTTATATGGAAGAGTTGTGCTTTCCCAGGCATTGCATCACCATCCTTTGATTTAAGTTTGAAACCTGTGATGCACTGAAAACCTAACATAAGTGAAATCTGAGATATTTCTCTTTCTCCTTACTGCAGTTCAGGAGCTGACACTGTCCTGGGGTGCTGATATAAAATGTTAACTTCATCCCTTTTCATAGTTCTGGTTATCAAGTGTCAGTCTGAAATTCACAGTTAAATAGACCACATTTCCCCTGCTTACAATCTTTCTTGCAACCTGCTTACAAGTTTTCTCCTGTCTGTGTTTACCAGTATTTTGCTGCTGTTTTACCCACTCCACCATCTGAGAATCCCTGCAATGGTCTTTTAATCAGAAAACCAGAGGATTCACACTGGAATGGAGCTCGCAGCATGGGCATGCAGGAAACCATGCTGATAAATTTGCTAATCAGTATGGTTTAGTAAAATAAAGAGAAGTAACCATACTCCTTCCTAACACTTCTTTCAGTCTAAAGGGAGTGGAGCATGCCTGCCTGGCATTTGTGGACGAATCTAACTCATGGATGAGAAGAAAGGCAAGCAGCAATTGAAATGGTCAATATTTTTCATATATATATATATATATATATATATATATTTTACAATGGTAATACTTCTTCTCTGTGTATTATTTTCACTTTTAGTAATAGTCAAACATTTTATATTAGAAGTTTTCAGCATCATTATTGTTAGTACAGGAATAACGCCTTTAAATTTTATCTTCCAGAAACTATACTCCTGGAAGCTACTTCTAATTATCAGCCAGTTTTATGCAATTTTTGCTTTGAGAGGCATGTACATTATGTAAAGAACTGAATGTAAATCAGAGGGTTTTTGCTTATTTCCATATCTATTTCCAGCTCTAACTAGGTGCTGGGATCAGCGAATTGCACTGCACAGTCACTGCTTGCAGTAATGTTCATCTGGAGTCCTTGACACAAAGATAGCACAATATACCATCAGAGTTGTATCATGAGCTACTCATAATCATAATTTATTCTTTTTTAATTATGACAAAATATTGTTTTATCCTTGGCTTTCCCACAAGAACGCCAATTGATTGATCCCAGACTGAAAGGTATTACAGATTTTATTAACTCCTCAAGTGTACTAATGCACTTAAGATGTCTAAGCCTGCCTAATCTCTGATAATTTACTAGACTATTTTTAAATCTCTTAGCGTCATCAAGCACTGATAAGCTTTGAATATTCCATAGCAAATAGAGAGAATATTGCTGATTTATTGATGTGTTCTTGACTGTTGGTGACCAATGCAATCAACTGTGTTATCTCTACTCAAGTCCTCATACTTACAGTAAAAATACTCCCATACACAGATGTAAAATAGTCAATTTTTGGAGGAAAGTTATAGGTGTGATCATCAATGTTGTTATAGTTTTGAAATACTAAGTTTTCTCTTACATTAGACTAAGCTTAGGCATGGACATACCATGTACTGCCATTTCCTCTGAGAACATGAATACTCCCTGATAAGTTGTGAGAGTTACCAAAACTCGCTGAAGTCATTCCAGTTGCAGGATCAGTATGAAAACAATATTATCTTGTGTGTGCTGCAGGCAGGATTTACCAGTGAACTGATATCACTGTGGAACTTCAACTGCCTTGAGTTCCTGTAGGATATGAGTAGCAGCTCCCTTTGGTGCTTATGAAAATTCAGATCCTAGGGCTAAAATTTACTGCTTTTTTTCTTTTTCCCCCCCTTTTTTTTTTTACATTTTAGGTTTGAGATAGCAATAAAAAGAGATTAGTCATGGTTTAGTAAAGTGTGGGTATGAAAAGTTTCTCCGTAAGAAATAGATGCTACCTTCAAAATGGCTATGCAGTTGATCATACATATCAGATTTACACGAATTTTAATAAAACGTTGAGGAAATATATCAATCCAGGTGGGTTCTTTTTCCCATAATACATATAAAACCATTATTATTAAGTACGTAAATAAATTAATGACAGATTAGTCCAAGAGGACTACATCGGGTCCAGAGGCACTATAGCTGTTTTCAATCTCAGTACATATAAATACAGTTTTGGTGCTTGCAGATCCAAACTGGTCTATGGACAGCTGTCCCAGCTGCCAAATTCGTCATCCTTATCTTCCTGAATGTTGCCAGGTAGAAGGTCTCTGCGCCTATAAGTTGCAGTTCTCTATGAGTTTGGGTTCAAAGGTGACAATAGTAATGAGGAGCATATTTGAATAGTCAGATGCTGAAAACTGAGATTTATGAGCTTCAGATCACTCAGAGCAAGGACAGTGCATAAATATGACTCTTCTGATAGAGGAGAACTATTTAGAGTACAAGTACCGGTTACTCCACATTTAACTGCACACTGACACACAATAGATGGTGTTTGTCCATGTAGGGTTCATTAAAATTTTTTCCTATTCAGGTGGATTTATCTTTGAGCCTTTTCTTTTTTTTTTTTTTTTTTTTTTTTTTAATTAATTATCTTCCAAATCACATAGAATCATCTTTAACATCTGAAGAAAGGTGGGAAACAGATCTGTGCAAAGGGAGTAGCTATAGCCCAAGAGAGTTCTTTTCCAACACAAGATGTTAAACTGCTTTTTGATCAAATGCTTGTAGAAATGTACATTAAACTGTAAACCATGGTTCTTCTTGTAACCAGTTAATAATCCTATCAGCCGCAGACTAATTACCTCTGCTTCTTTCTAAATTCTGCTGCATTGAAAAAGCCAAAGTCACATTCTCATCCTGATAATCACATTCAACTTTGAAGACTATATAGTGGTTGAATGTTAATCCAACTTCTCTCCCTGCTAATTTGTTTCATTGGCTGTTACTTGCTATCTGCACTATCTGATAAAATGTGTTCTGCAGCCTGACAGGAAGTTATGGCTTGCACTTAGGCTATTTAATGCAGATGTTTTGCCGAAAATGTTGTGTAAATTCTTCTCACATTTCTGCTCTAAAACACTTTCAATAGGAAGAATGAAAAGTAAGGATAGTAACCCCTTGCAGAAGGCAATAAAACAACATAGTAAAAACTGTATTTGTTTAATACTGGCTAATATCAGTCTTTATAGCCTGCAAGTGTCTCATCAGCTTATGAATAAATAAGTAAATAAGATACTGGAATTTGAGAAGGAAATGCTGGTGCTATGTGTTTTTATTCTTTTCTTCCATCTCCAACAAAACATATCATCTATATTGTCATTACTGTCAAAGCCTAGAGCAGAGTCTGTTTATTCATTGCTTCTTTTTTAAAATACAACACATACACGAACATGCACACAAATTCTACTGTATAAGTCCTTCAGAAAAGGACAGAACAATGCCAAATTACCCTTCATCTTTGCACATTATTTTCCTGAACAAGAATACAAGGCCAGTGGATATGTCCTATAAGCACAAAAAAAATGTTAGTAGAAAATTTTTATTAACACAGGATCTGTGTGATGATAAAGATTTATTTTGATTTTACCTATGAAATCCCCTGAATCTTAATGAGAATTTTTTCTCCCTGTCTTGAATTTCAATGAGAAATACTGACTGTCTTGGCCATGTTAAATATTTGTGAAATCCTTTTAGATTACTTTCAACATTTTATAAACAACTGGTTTTTATGGAGACATTTTTCAAGTTAACAGGAGAGACATTAGCTTTCAATATAAGAAGTGTTCTCAGCTAAAATAAGTTTGTACTTGGAAAATATTAATGTTACAATTATTTATAAAGGGTATCGAAAGTTGACTCTGAAATTTTTAGTTCAAATGCTGCCTAGAACTGTGGACCAACTACTTATTCCTTACTGGATCAGCCTTTTTGTAAAACAGACTATTCTCTGGAGCCTTGGTGTTTATTAGTTCATGAAAGACTTATACTAATTAACAGTGTGCATTTCCCAGAGGGCCACTTAGGCTATGGAAGCATACCATGCTTCTATGGAAGCAAACCTCCATGCGGTCCTTACAGAAAAACAAAGTCCCTTCAAGCATTCTATGAGAGCATCCAAAGCAGACTCCTGCTCAGAGTGATGGTTGATGAGTCCCTCTTTCTCTCCTTTGAACACAGAGAAGATAAAAATTTTTTTCTTCCCAAGGATGCTTTCCTCACATTCTGAGGTGTCCCTCTGAGCTACATTGCTGCTATCAGATGGAAACAATTTAATTCATTCTGGTAGAAATAAAACTCTTGGACCTTCTTCAGACAATGTCATTTTCCACCTAATGTAATAGTATCTCAGTACTGAGGCTTTTAAGTTATTCCTTTTCTTAAAAGGTTTTGCTATTCATCATTTGCTACCTATCCTCAAATGCTGGTGCAGGGGTGTCCCTTTTCTTATAAATGTACCCTCAAATATTTTTTGTGTTTGTGTTTCTTTGTAGAGCCCAAACAGTAGTATCCATCTTTTAATGACATGAGCTTGGACTAGCTGTGGTCTTATGATAGTTTATTTTTCCTTCTCTTCTCGTAATTGATTTCTTGTGTATTATATCTTGTCTTTCTTTCTGCCTGGATTCACATTCTAGTCAAAATCTAGTATGCTCAGGGGCCCTCAGCTTCCTAAGATCACAAGGCTGGATCTTCAGCACTTGATCCACCAGAAATTCTTTATCTCTTCACCTTCTCTTTTTAAAGGTTTGCTGCTAAAATAATATCAGTCATCTTTTCGTGGAGTTAAGCACTCCTCTCATTTTACTATAATATTTTTACTATTAGTATCTCTTGCCTGATTTAACTGATAATATTAAAAATGCCAACTGCTTCACAGCCATTTGTCCATTTATTGTTTAAATCTGCCCTTTTTTCTTTTTTTTTTTTTCTTTTTTTTTTTTTTTTTTTTTTTTTGTCTGTCTATATTGCTGGAGGACACAGAATGAAGCCTTGATTTTACCTCACATTTAATAAAATGTCAATTTTTATAGGGAATTCAAATCCTCCATTCTTCCTATAAGAATATGTTGCTAGGTCAATTTACTTCTGTTATTGTATTCTGTTCCTTGAGCATTTTAATCCAAGTCATCTGGTCCGAATCTGTAATATTCAGTGTTGGGTTCTGGTTCAAAAGAATTGATCAGAGATATGCTGACCCATATGAAAGCTGCCTCAAAGCTCACATTTTATTAAGCTCTAAGATTCCTGCCTTGCATTTTTAAAGGCATTGTGCTAAGATTATAAAATAAAGGACTTGAAAAAATTCAAGGAATAAAAACTTCAGAGCTTCCTGGGCAGAAAAAGAAATGAAGCCTTAAAGAGTGAAGAAAAGTTCAGCTGTAAAAGAAGTATGATAGCAAATATTTTAAAAGACTTAGTAGAGCACAGACTCTGCTACTTGCAAAGGAAATGGAAAGGCACTTGTGACATCAGCCTCTGGCACTTTGTGTTCCTATTAATAGGAGCACATGGGAACACTTTCCCATTATGGATTATTTGCAGCAGAGGCTGATGTTTTGTCAGGACCACATATGACACCAGAATGGTCAATGGTATCAGATTATGTGTCATTAGGACTTATAAACAATAAGTAACAGAACACAAAAGTATTTTGACTCAGAGCCTGGAGAAGGAAAGTTATTGTTGGTGGTGGGCAAGGTTGCCAAGCAGAGCAAAGCCACCTCTTGGGTTTGGTCCCCATGGTCATATGCCCTAGAGCTATCTGCAAACTCTGTGTGACTGCTGTGCCATTTCACTTCAATCTGGTGTCAAGTTAGACTGTGAACAGAAGCTGTTCTAATTACATTCTCCTCTGTCATGCTTAATTTCTGTTTTGCTTTGTCTAGGTTGACCTGCTTGTCCCAACAAAAATCACTGGCATAATTACCCAAGGAGCTAAAGATTTTGGCCATGTCCAGTTTGTGGGGTCCTACAAGCTTGCCTACAGTAATGATGGGGAGCACTGGATCATATACCAAGATGAAAAACAAAAGAAGGATAAGGTAAAGCAAGGAGAAAATTTATATTTTGGTAACATTTGCAAGGGCCTACGTCTGTAATAACACCAGTGCTGGAAGCCTGTAGATCATTGTCTGCTGTCTCCTCTATAGGGTTCCATATGCATAGGATTGCATAGATAAAAGTCAAGGTGAATAAAAAAGAGTCATATAACACAGTGACATTCAGAGTGTAGTAATATCATAACTATCAGTGCAGTGCACCTGATTTAACGTTATTAAATATGGGACATAAAACTTTACAGTTCTCCATTTATTGAAATTATTTCTTCCTTTAACTCTAGAGGAGAAGGTATATAAATAGCAGTTTATTTGTATATTCAAAACTAGTGTGTCATTGTGTATTTTGACAAGTATTCACTATTTTATGTAATTTTCTGCAAAGCACATCTTTAATGTACCTCATTACCTAGACATTCTGGAATGATTTGGGGTTTTTTTGTTTGTTTGTTTGTTTTTCCTGGACATTAATCACTAGAATTTCAAATACCGAATGAAAAGATTATTTTTTTATTACACTATTAAATGAATACAAAACATAAAAAGTTTCACAGCTTTCTCTGCAAATGTTTAATGAAAGGCACATGGATAGTGTAGGTTTGATGATTAATTTAACTGTAGGTATCTAACTTTTCTCTTATTATTTAAAATATTATTCATTGTAATTGCATTTAAACTGTATAATACTTTTTTACTGCAAATACCTGAATTCATAATATCATCTGTTAAGAAAAAGAATGCAGCATATGCATTGCTTAAGGGAAACGTTAAGCAAGCTGACAAAATGTGAATTATTTATTAAAAACCTTCGTGAGATTATGTCTGATTGAAGCAAAAGATAAATTAATAAGAATACCAGATGCATGATGCATCTCATAATGGGTATGTCGAGTTTTAGCATCTGTATTCAGGGTGATAAATCTTCCACTTGTATTTATTTGCCTTAGAATAAACCAAAAATTCTTCAGTGAAAATTATTATCCTTCATATAGGTCAATTAAATACATTTATTTGAAATAAAGAGAAAGCTTTTTATGTGTGTTGTGTAAGTATAGGTAGATGTGTTGATGAGGTGTTAGGCAACTCCAGCTCTTAAGTGTGCCTGATTTTAAATGATTGATCATTTAACTGATCACAAATGTACACTCATTTACTAAGGAAACATTTTCTAAATTACTGGATTAAACATGTGCTCAAGTGTATGTATGTGACCATTACAGATATGTTACGTTTATAAGATTATTATCTAAAGGTGGCAGTGTAAATTCCCACTCTTTCAAGACCAATGGCAGTTATTGTGGTCGTATCCTGCACTGATGTTATTCCACATTAAATTCTAAAGGATTTTAGAAAGTAAAAATAAAATCAGTTGTTTTAGCCATTC
This sequence comes from Calypte anna, assembly GCF_003957555.1. Classification (NCBI taxonomy): domain Eukaryota; kingdom Metazoa; phylum Chordata; class Aves; order Apodiformes; family Trochilidae; genus Calypte; species Calypte anna. The sequence continues at coordinate 68,381,730 of NC_044274.1, read as the reverse complement.
AACTGAGCAGGTCCTGACACCAATGATTATGGATGTGTCTAGTATAATTGGTTGTCAGATAAAAATTGGAAGCAAACAACTCACCTTTTGTAGACATACCATAAATGCATTCAATATAAATGACAGATAGTTACTTCAGTACTCTGTACACATTGCATTTTGAATCCCTGGCATTTAAAAACAGAAGCAAAACATCTGTGAAAGAAATGTCTTCTCCAAGCCAAACTTACTATTAGCAAGATGTTTCATTTGTTATACTGAAAAAGGGAATGAACATGCATTCAGCACAAATGCAGGTTGGGCATAAAATGGATTGAGAAAAGTCCTGAGGAGAAAGACTTAGGGGTGCTGGTTGATGAGAAGCAATGTGCACTTGCAGCCCAGAAAAGAAGTATGGCCAGCAGGTCAAGGGGTGGAATTCTCCCCTCTCCTCTCATGAGATCCCATCTGCAGTACTGTGTCCAGTCATGGAGCCCCTAAAACAAGAAGGACCTGGAGCAAGTCCAGAATAGGCCATGAAGATATCAGAGGGTTGAAGCCCCTCTCTTATGAAGAGAGGTTGAGGAGTTGCAGTTGTTGATCCTGAAGAAAAGGCTCCAGGGAGACCTTACAGAGGCCTTCCAATACCTGAAGGGGATACAGGAAAGGTGGGGAGGGACTTTCTACATGGGCATGGAGTGATAGAACATGGGGTAGTGGTTTTAAGATTAATGAGGAGAGATTTAGATTAGATATTAGGAAGAAATTCTTTATCCTGAGGGTGGTGACACACTGGTTCAGCTTGCCCTGGGAAGTTGTGTCTGTCCCATCCCTGGAAGTGTTCAGGGTCAGGTTGGATGGAACCTGGAGCAACCTGGTCTAGTGCGAGTTGCCTGTGCCTATCCAGGGGGGTTGGAACCAGGTGGTCCTTAAGGTTTCTGCCAACCAGTAACACAGTAACAGTTGCAAGAAAATCTAAAAGAAAATGAATGCTCTTACTTAGCAGCACTGATCCAACCCACATTTGTTTGTAACATTTGCCAAGGCAATTAAATTCTTTTTGCTTTCATCATCGTCAGCATTTTTCGTCGTTAAATGCATAGTCCATTAGGAACAATGAAAACCTCTTAATCATTGTCTTATTAAAACATCTCCTATTCTGTATTAGTTTTCATCCCTAAGAATAAAATTGATGCATCTTATTATGCTTCTTTAACAAATCAAGAGCAATTAAAAGCAGAGTGTGATCAAATGCAATTAGATGGAAATCAGAAGTTATAACTTCTGAATTTAAATTTGCATGAAATAAACAAGACCACTTGATACAAGTCTAGATCTCAGTCTTTGATATAGAAATATTAATCCAAAGTATCTTCACTCTGTCTAATGGCAGAGTCTGACATTCCAGTCATTCAGTGAACTTTATAAGAGGGAGGAGTCTTCTTCAATCCCCTCTGAGGTCTTCTTAGCAGAAAATGGGAATCGGCAACCTCGAAGTGCCAAGTGCCTGCCTTCCTTCCTTCCTTCCTTCCTTCCTTCCTTCCTTCCTTCCTTCCTTCCTTCCTTCCTTCCTTCCTTCCTTCCTTCTTTCCTCACTAAGAATAAGTGCAAACATTCTTTCAGTCTGTCCTGTTTTCTCAGCCTTTCTGCTTGGATCAGCTCTTCCTTACATGTAGTTTGCCAAGCCTGTTTTAGTGTTGCAGTCTTTAGCAGAGAACTACCACCTGCTCCACCATTGTCCATATTGTAGCTGTGACATTGGTTATGATTTACTAAGGTATAACTCGATACTCATCATTACTAAATTTCACCACCGTGCATTACAGCAGTTCCACCAAATTGAATTCTGAATTTGAATTTTGATGCCCTATTCAAAAAAGCCAAAACTTCACCACATCTACACTTCTAACAAGCAAATCTACTGCCAACATCTATTTATTACTGAGAACAAGTAAATTGCATTAGGCCATAGGCAGGGAATATCACCCTGTAGAAGCTTTCAGTTTCAGGACTCTGATGGCATTTGCCCACTGGATGTGTACAGCACCAGTAATACTGCCTGCACTTTAGTGTGTGTACAGTGGAACAAAAATATAAGTGAAAAATTTAAAAAGCCCCACCCCCAAAAGAAAAAGAAAAAAAGAGCAGTGCTGTGTGTCTTCCACGGGGAGCAGAAAAGAAATAGCATCATTGGTCCTTTCTGATGCTAATATCTTTCACAGAATCCACAATTCCCTTAGCTTAAGATACAAGATTTAGCCCAAAATATGGGAATGTAGAAGAAACCATGTTTTGACATCAAAGTGAAACTATCATGAAATGTTTCTTCTGTCCCCTGGAGAAACAGAAGAGAGGTAAAAGATAGATACTGACAACTATCAACAGCAGCAAGAATAAACTATTCATAGTTTACCCTCATTCATTCTATGTATTAACTGAACATCTTGATTTCTTCTATGAAGAAGAGAATATACAATTTTTTTTATTTCCTCTTCAGGTGACTTACTTGTGCTGTACTCATCCTGTGATACCTGTGCAGCCATCCAATAATTTAGGAGAAAAATGGTTCCAAAAACTTCAAGAGAAGATGAGACAGGATAAGAGAAAAATAACTATTTTTGAAGTCCTAATCAAATATGTCATTTTGCGTTCTGGAAAAGCAAAAGATAAAAAGAATGTCTCAGACATAGAAATTATAGAGATATTTGTAGGCTGATAATAATGATTTGCTGATATTGTGACTTCAAAACATATTGAAGAGCTGAGAGCCTAATCCTGCCTAATGCTGAACATCTCCTTGTTCAGCAGTTACATCTTATGTATCAGCAGATCTCAGTGAATTCCTGAAGCTATTCACTTCTGCCTCTTCATCATTTGTGAAGCTGTTTTACAAAGGACAAAAATACTGGTATCTTCTATTCACCAGTGCACTGTATGCAGCCTTTATCTTTCATCAATCAACAAAGCAGTATTGAACAACAATTTAGTTTTTGGTTTGTTGTGGCTTTTTTTCCAAACATTAGGAAACACCATGTTCAGTTTTCTTCTTTGCACCATTTCAAATGAAAAAGCTTTTCCAAGAACAGTGGCTCTTGCAGCTCCTGTTTGGCTTCTGGTTATTTTATTGAGCAGCTATTTGAGTTCATATCTGTGCTGAACTTCTATGAATACAGATGAAAAGGTACTAGGGAATACCCATGTCTTTTAAAAATGAAGCCTTTTTCATTAATTTTAAATAGCTTGAAGTAGTAGCTTGGAAAATATTAAAGCTCTTCCTGTTGTCTTCAAGAAGCAGAATAAATTACATTGCAGGCTGGCAAGCAGGAAGAAAATGTATTTTAGAAAAAGGACCAGAGTTAATAGCTATCTTATTTTTCTCAACTAGAGGTCAGTAGCTCACTATGCCTCCAAAGCTAAGGACCTGCAAACCAAATTTGACCTTTTTTTTCCTTTTTAATCACATTCCACATGAGATTTATGAATTGCACAGCTTACTGTAGATAACTGAAGGCAAACTGCAATGTCAAATGGCATTTTTTTTAAGTTTTTCTTTTTAACTGAGAACATTTAAAAGTAGCATAAAGGAGCCTAGCAGTCTGCAGCACTGTCAGTCATTAGCAACCATCTGCAGTGCAATTACCTGCAGGTAGACAATGTACAGTATGTAAATGGTCATTAGATTTGTGCACAAAGTTGTGAACTAGTTATAACTTACATATTTTGCATATCTAGTTGAATGCAATGGCATCTAGAAGAATGTAATAGAAGAAAGAAAATTACTTAAGAATTAAAAATTAGGTCTTGTTATGTTAAAAGTCTTTCTTCTAGTAGTGTTAACATGATTTGTGTCAGATGAGAGTCTAGATACATTTGTTCTAGGCTGTGTCTCCAGCACACATATCCTTATCCTTCATACCATAGCAAAAGCTCAAGGGAGACAACATGCTCATATTAACAGTCTCTATGTTGAATATCTGTAAACATTTAGAAGGGAAGTTGATCTTCAAAATATTTCTCTTTTTACTTGGCTTTGAAATTTCTCTCAGAAAGATCTTATAAACTATGAAAACTGGAATAAATTCCCATTTTTCTAGCATCAAAAGATCAATCAAGTGGAAAAAATAGTGTGTTTCACAAGTTTAAATGTTCTATATGTCTAATATCTACTCAGAACTTAAGGATATAATATAGGTTGTGTAACACTGAAGCAAACTCCAAACAGAAGATAGGTCTAGCTATTAAAAAAAAAAAAAAAAAAAAAAAAAAAAAAAAAAAAAATTTAAAATTCCATCTGTAATATGAGTAGAATTAACTGCTCCATGAAATTAAATTCTTGAGGCCTGAATATTAAACTCTCACTTTAGCCATCATTATAGATAGAAGATACCAATAATGCTATGGTTGATGTACACTCTTCAGACATTGTAAGTTTCTGCAAGACATGAGATCCCGAGAGAATCTCTGGACAGAATTTTCAGCCTTATTGTGTATCCATTGACACTGCACAACAATCTTTCCCACTGTAGCCACCTGTTAATGGACATGCCCTAAAACCTGATTTCCAGCTCTACATTTGGAGCAGAGTAAACATGACTTGTAGTAAAGTTCTCTTTTCTCAAGCTATTTTTTGGGTATTTCTTCTAAATTATTCTATGAAAATCACCATATAGTTTTCTTTTTAAAATACACACCGGTTCTTTGGATTTTCTGCTTATGCCAAAATGCTTGGTTCTGTTGCAAAATCTTAACAAATATTTGAAGGCAAGACATACAAATTGCTTGTTGGTCACAACTGTAAGCAAGGGTAATTTATATTTCAGAAATCTTTTTTACAGAGAATATCAGTACATATTTGACAGGTTTTTGTTCTCTTCTGCATGAACTGATCATAAAATAAGGCTAGCATACTTCAAGGTGCAGCAGCATGCATTTTCTACTTTTTTATTTTAATAGTAGCTGTAAAAGTTTATGCCACAGAGGAGCTACACATATGTGTGTGGGGTATGTATTTGTAAACTTGCTGAAGCTGAATGGGTGAATGTCTCAGTGAGTTACACCTTCTAAACATGCAGACCAACATAAATAGATATATCCACTATAAAATCAGGAAGATTCTACAGTAAGATTGACAAGATGCAGGAGCTTTGATCCACTTTGACCAGCACCAGCACCCTGTGATGTGGGAACTATGGGGCTGGGTGAGGCTGAAGCTCTGCCCAAGGGCAGGAACATCCTGTAGCAGCTGACTAGAGAAATAAAAATAGGGCTGCTGTCCCTCCCTCATGTACCTTCCCAGCCTCTGGATTTCTTCTGTTTATACTTTTCATAGCCCTTGCTGATTGTGGCCCTAACAGTTTACCTGATCTTTATCAATATTTGAAAGCTGAGGAAATTCTGCCACGGTTTAATTACGTGTTGTACAGGGAACAGTGACCTTCAGGTGTCTCAGGACAAATCTGGTCTCATTCCTTGTCCCCTTGTGGCTCTGGTGAGGGAACACTGAAATACCACCAATTTTATAGACACCTATTGTGTCTCCTTTCAGGATGAAGAGACTTGGCCCATTTAATAATTTGTAAAAGGATATTTTGTGCTTCTGGCCATCTTGCCCTTTTTCTGTGTGTATTTGCTGTTTGAGATAAGGCAGGACCAGATCTGTACCCACCTGAAACTCAAAACGAAGATAGACACAGGCTTTATACACTGACATGTTAAACTTACACTCTGCTACCACTAATCAGCTTGGGTTTTATTGTGATTTACTTTTTTTTTTTTTCCATCTGAAAAATGGCACAGAGCTGCACGTTATCACTCTCAGCATCTGCTTTCAGAGGTGTTTTATTCTGAAACATACAAACATACATGCTAAAACAAATTCTAAGAAAGAAATGTGATGAGTGAACACTTATGGTATAAGGCTACCAGCTCTTCCAGGGCTTTTAATTGCTTGTGTGGCTCATTTAGTATTGCCTGCTTGGGCACAAAGAGACAGGTAATTAAAATGAAATTACATTTCACTGGAGAAATAGCTTTTTTCTACCAGTAAGTCAGATGTACAGTTCTTGTCCTTTTTTCTCCCTGCTCTTTCCAAGTTTCTTGACTGCATTAGACAACTTAGGCTGAAGTAAAATGAAGAGTGATAAAGAATATATTTTTCACACAAGAGATTTAGCCACAGGAAAAAAAAAATAAAATGAGTGCATTTGCTCTTCAAATGTTGTATTTTATGCAGGTCACATTTGTGGATGCTGAAAAAGATTCCCTCACCTTCTAATAGATTTATTTCCCTAAAATTCTTTTTCTGATCTGTCATGTTCAGCTAATTTCTTGAAACTAGATCTTAAATTTTGAGGGAAACGTTGAAGGTGCATTTCAGAATTGCATAAACTAACTGATGAAACAGATGAGTTTGAATTCAAGTGCTAATAAAATCATGTATGAGTTAGAAAGAAAATTTAATTATTGTTTTCCTGCTGTAAGTAAATGACCAGATTGTTTGGTTTGCATCACATATTGCCATTTATTTTGCACATCTATGCACAGTTATAAATACCAGGTCTGTAGACACGTTCTTCTGGTAAACAACAATGTTTTTTGTTCTAAGCCCTCATTTAAATGTTATCTCTGAGATACATCTCCAGTAGGGGAAATAAAACAGAGAGTAAAGGAATTTTCCAGTAGCTCTGCAGCAAGAATTGTCTGTAGTTCTGCATGGCTTATCATCTAGACTGGTAAAAGACATCAACAGATATATTGCATGCATGTGCAAGAAATCAAATGAAAAAACCTTACCTTTAAGCTTTCCTAGCTGAATATTGTACTTTAGGGTTGCCACTCTGTAACTGTAATAATAAGCTTACTGCCTTTATGCTATATTATCACAAATGAAACTCAGTTCAGATGCAATCTTGTTAGTCCTAGCCCTCCAGCTGATTTATGTATTCAGTACTGCTCTTGGGTGACAAACCATTTTTCCTGTGGTAAATACATTTTCTCCTTACACCCACAACACTCTTGTTCTACGGTCAGACTGTCTGCAATTTTATCCATCTATCTTAACTCCTAGGTGCTTTAATGCTCTCATCTCTGTGTTAGTGAGATGCCAGAGGAGAAGGCAGATTTATCACTTGTGAAAGATCATCTCTTCTGGAGCATGCATGTTTTGTTTGAGATGCCAAATTGGTAGCACTTGAGAGAAGCTTTTGAGAGAAGCTTTAGAAATCCTAGGAAAAGATGCAGCACAGTGAAAGTGAAAAAAAGTTGAGATTTTCATATAGTGGTTTGTAAATATGTCATGAAAAAACAAGCTTGATGGCTAAAATAGCGGATCAGCCATTTTGAATTCAACCTATGACATTTTCCCCAAGAGCTCGTGGGAAACTTGTCATTCTGTACAAATTCAGACATATAACTGTGTCTTCAGGAGGTCCATATTCCTCCTCTGCATGACGCAAATGAAGCTCAATCATTTAAAGTCAAAAAGCTATCAATTATTGTTTTTACAAGTAAAAAGTGAATTGTCTGACATTTGAAGAGAGTGAACATTTTCCATCAAAACTGAAAAACACCCCAAAAGAATAATCAAATAGATTTGGGGAAAAAAAAAAAAAAAAAAGAAAAAGTGGTGCCATAGCCTTTGAATTTAAGCAGTGGGTCCAGGGAAATATTCAGAGACATGGAGAGAAGTTTGGGAACTTCAGTTCAGTTCAGTTATGTATTAGATAACATCTACTAGTGGAAACAGCATACTAACAGGCACAGTACCATGCTAAGATTTCTTATCCTGATCACAAACCAATACCCTGAATTCATATGATGAATTCTGTTTGACTGAAGCAAATAGCATCTTTGATAATCACTAACTTTATAAGGGCTTATATAAGGGCATTCAAGCTGTGTTCATATGTGATACAATAAAAATTCTTCTTAACTTTAACTATTAATGTTATTTTGTTGGAAACAATAACAAGATCTCCTGGGATTAATTTGGCATGATACAAATGCCAAGTAAAAAGGCACTGAATTTTTTAAATGTTAATGATTTTTATGTAACTTGTAGAGCAAGGCCCTGAGTGTAGGCGGAACAGCAGATAAAGCTTTTAATCACAACCTAAATCTGCACCAGGGCTGAGCGTGCCACACTCACACCCAGCTCTGAGGTCTCTGCCATTCCATGAAATCCTCAGGTCTCAGCAAAGGTAGTGCTCTTTGCAGCATCAGTTGGGTACCCAGATGATCCAAGTCCAGCAGGGAGATGAGAGAGGTGCTCAGGGACATCAGGGGTGTACCACAGGGATTCCTTCCACTGCACAGGCTTAACTCTTCTCTTTAATTTTCCCCCCCTCAGGTGTTCCAGGGAAATTTTGACAACGACACACATCGTAAAAACGTCATCGACCCTCCGATCTACGCCCGGCACGTCCGCATCCTGCCATGGTCATGGTATGGCAGGATCACCCTGAGATCAGAGCTGCTGGGTTGCACGACCGAGGACTGAGGTGCAGCCCTCCCCCCTCCCCGTGTAGCTGAAAGTCCCTCCGTAGAAGAAACTGTGCAAAGTCTGTAGTATGCTGAGTGAACATGTTCACTTTCATGAACAAGTGCTCATTTTGTGGTAGGCCGCTAACTGTCTTTCGCAAAGAGGTCTAAGCCTGCCCTTTAAATGATCCAATCCAATTTTGTCCTTGGAAGCTGTTAGTGTTGTCCCTTCTGCTGTGGAATTATCTTTCTAGTTTTCCTTTGAGTTGTTCACGCTAGTTGAAACGTGTTAGGGAAAACCAGCAGCATCCTTTTTACAAGGGAAGAGAAATAGCATGACAAAGCTCATTTGCAGCTTTAGAAACATTGGGCTGATGAGTTCTTCATATATCACACTGTCATCTTACTTGCAAAAAGTGATACTGCAGCTTTTAGCAATAAGTTTACTTGGGGATGACCGCATTATAGTAATTGTGCCTATCAAACACTGTCAGTATTTATGACGTATATTTTGGAAGATACTCCATGGTACTGTAAAACACAGTACCTGTGATATTACAAGCTACCTTTCATCACTTTCATCAGAACAGTAGAGTCCATTCACCTAAAGGGTTTTCCTAACTAACCCCCCTTTACTTCTATAGTTTGCATGCTATAGACATGACCTCCATCTTTTCTCTTTAGTATTGCCATGAATGTTCCTTTCCTTGAAAGAGGTGACCTGTTTTCATATGGAACAAAATCTGCTATCAGTATATTAGGAAGTTAATGAAATGGCCAAAGTTTATTAATTCTGCTTGGGATGTGCTTTTTCAAGGAGTCTTGAAAAAGTACACCAAAGTACTCTTGGCATCTCATTTTAAGCACCCACACAGGTAAAGGCACACCTTGCATCAGAAATCCTCCACCCATTTCGTGACACAATTCTAGATGGAGCCACCTGCCCAATTACTTCTTTCAGAAACTTTCTTAATTTCTGTGCGGAGGTAAATATGGGGTGAAGGAATCAGATGCTAAAAGGCACATGGAAGAAATTGCTCCCTTACTCACAAAAAACCCTTGTGGTAGGCTCTTCTTGTGGTGGTGGTCACAGCCTTCCGCCCAGGTATGAAGGCACACAGTATCGTAGGAGGGGCCCCTTGGCACCCTAAACTCCTAAATACATCTTTTCAGACATGTGCCAGTGAACCATGAGGGAGGCTGCTTTTATCATGCTTCATCTACAGAAATGCTTCATACATGCAATGTTAAAATTTTTAAATAGCCAATGAAGACCCCAGTTTAAAAGTAGGTTTTAGGAGGAAAAGTGCAGCAGTAGGGAGAACATTCTCCACCGTGCCTCAGTTTCCCCTGATGATAGAGATAACCATACCAACCATTGTAGAGTACTCCAAGTTTCCTTTGAATGAAGTTCTCTATGGCTATTTTGGAGTAGCACCTAAGTATAAAAAAATCCTGGGACAAAGAGCAGTGGGACATTTTTTCTGTTAACCTAAATTAACAGCATTTGGCATTACTGTCACCCTTTTAAGTTCATAACATGCTTATGTGGAGAGGGGTAAATCAATAGATAGATAGATAGATAGATAGATAGATAGATAGACAGCTGCATGTCTTAGCAAACGTTACTGAACTTTTTTTTTTTTTGTCATTTTTACATTCTCACTGAAACACTCAAGTAAGAACTTGGGTGCTTCTTCAGGCAAAGCAGCTAGATGGCCCACAGTCTGCAAAGGGCAAAGTTTACTTTGGAAACAAAATGGTTTGGATTTCAAAAACCTGCATTTAATCACACATTCTCCACCATAGACAAAATATAGTATCCATTGAACTGTGAAAGACTCTAGAATAGCAGCCAGGAATTTTACATACAAGAATTGGGGATATATTGGTGGCGGTTTTCTGATAGTGTCACTTAAACTGTCACGTTTTAACAAACAGAACACCCTGCCTCTATAAAATGACTTAATCCTTAAATTGTATTTATACAAGTATTTATTTTATAAGGCTTAGACATTTAAAGACTTCTAAAGACGAGTCTTGTAAAGGTAAAAGTATGTGTAAGAAATTTTGAGGTCCTGTGCAACACTGCTAACTTTGTTCTTTATTTTTTACTTTGTGCTGCATAACAAAAGCCACTAGACTGTTACTGTATTGTCTGTAACTGTGTTAAGAGCATTCCTTAATGATGTATATATGGATTGGTCTTCAAGAATAGTGAGCAATTTGAAAGAGAAAGTCAATCATGATGGTACTTCTAAAGAGAAAAAGAATTCAAAATAATGAAGGACAAGTGTATTCCTAGATTACCTACTGCCCATATTTTGCACCCTGGCTGTTACAAACAACAAAACAAAACAAAGAAATTAACAAAAAAGGTAATATTTTTATCTTTAGGGCACATACAATATTTAAAGAGGTCCAAAACCATTTTGCTATTGTGGAAGAACAATTAACCCTGAAATTAGTTACAGATATGAAGAACAGCATGTAACTGTTTCACTAGTCATCTGCATCCAAAAAATAGAAGGTAATTTCAGAAAATGAGGCTCCCTAGAGTTACAGGGTTTTTTAACCCTCTTCTGAAATATGTAGTTTGTGTTCTTAAGTGATTTTTTTCATGCTATTCATGTTTTGCAGCTTCAGTGTTGGGTTTTATTTAATCTTTCTTGGTTTAGTAATTTAATTTTTATCCACTCATTTGCATATAAAAATAGTGCTGTCATGATAACTAACATAGCCATTTTATTCTGTATTAATTTAAAGTTGAGTATTTTGGTCCTGTGTCAGCTTTCATCTGCCAGCAGTTGTCAACCTGCAAAGAAAGCTCCGTACATAGTGATACCACTCTGTGATAACTTTTCAAAGAATCATATATGTGATGCCCTCACAATTTCCACCACCATTCTGACAATTTTTCTAATGGATTATTCCTTAGCTACCATAAAGCTTCCCCTAAATAATATTGTGCATCCATAGTACCAAATCCTGCCCTAACTGTAAGCCAAGTAAGCAGGAAATAAATCCTGATTTCTGTGGAGTACTCCAAATTTTACAAAACAGATGAGAATCAAAATATGGTAAAAAAATTTTTTTTTTCCTTTAATTTTATTACCTGTCTTGGAGAACATGACTGGCACAAGGGACAGTTTACAAATTAACAAGACTGTGCTGTCCCAGTGAAAGACAGTGCTACCCCCAAACCAGAAAAAAGTGTAGGACAGATTCTGTCTCTTTAAAAGGGGACATATAAACACTCTGAAATGATCCTTGACTTCTGTATTAATTGTACCAGTGGCACTGTACAAGATTGAAAATGTTCTAATTGAATTTGACTCTGAACCAGTTAAGCATTTGTAGGCAGACTTCACCTTCTGTAGCTCTGTAATGTGCTACATTTATAGCCTATGAAATAAATCACTGGCACGGGGCTGAGTTTTGTCTGTGTTCTGTTAAGGGCTCATCACGTTAACTGGCTCTGGTTTTGAGGTTGACTTTCTCTTTTGGAATGGCTGCATACAAATTGGTGTCAGTCTTGAAGACCAAGGGTACTAAGTGAGTGTATCTTTGCTATACAGCTAATATGAACTATAATATTCAGTGCTGGCTTCTGATGTGTCAGTAAGTACAGAAGTATCTCAGACACAATGACCTTTGCAACTTTCAAGCTGTGTAATATTCAAATGGTTTTGTATATACTAAAATCATGTAGAACGGTGTAAAACCAGTATGACCTTGTCTAGTCTTCAAACTTAACAATAAAACTTTTGAAAAATGAAGTCATTTTTGAAGCATTTATATTTCAATACCTTGAAGGACTTATGACTTATCTCAGCCTCACTGGCAGCAAATGCGCAGTAGAGATATGATGTGGCATTTTCCTGAATTCTTTCACAGGGTCTTTGTGGTAGGTAAGTTTCTTTCTGGCAAAATCAACTGTGGTGCTGTGCTCCCTTCAATGTGTTCCCTTTGTTCTTTCAGATAAAAAAGCAAAAGTTTCAATTAATCTCAAAATATTTTTCTATCTTTCTGCTTTCTGAATGAACACCAGAAATGTAAACTGACAATGTCATTTCCTTTAAGTCAAATTTCATGGGATATATATCAGTCCTTATCCTCTCTTCTCCACTCCTGTATATGCAAATTAATTTCTGAAAAGATAAATAGTGGCTGCAGCACAGAAGCTGCTATGAGGCTTCCAGCAGAGATGCCACAGCAGACCCAGTGCTTGTTCGCTCCCTCTCCTTTCTTCACTTTATTTGCTGTACAACCTGTTCTCCAAAACTTCAGAGTTTAGTTAACTCTATCATTTCAAATTCTGAAGAAGTCTAGAGGTTAAAGTAGTTCATGGAAGAGCTATTTGCTCCCTTTTTTAAGCAATGAGATTTTTAAAAAAACAAAATCTTTTATGCTTAAGAGAGATGGATCTGATCCAGAATAAGCCCATAGATACAGATGCTTTTGTTCCATATCCATTTCAGCCTGTGTCTTTCCATAAAAAAATGTGTTTTAGAGATAAAAGGTGTTCACAAGTATGCACTGATTACAGGTACCTGGTCTGCCAAACATGCAGTCTGAACACTAGCAGCATGTCATCTTTCAACAAAAAAGTCACTGAATTGACATTGCAATTTTTTCTGATTACATATCTCTACCAGTCATAAAAATGAGAATATAATAGTGCACACAAAAAGATTACTTTTGGTGAATGATGGCTGAATACAAGCACTTCAGTCATGAATTTCTGGTAATATAGATCTTGATTCTTGCTGACTTTTAATTATAAATTACAATTTTTTCATAAAACGTAGGGCCTGTTCCTGAAGAAACGGTAAGTGATTTTTCTTCTCATTCTTCATAATGTAGATCCCCAGGAACTTTAATGAAGATGATGAGAGAAAATAATGAATATTTCTCTTCAGAATAGCAACTATTTATCATTGTCCATCCTCCCATATCTGCTGTAAATGAGCTCAAGGGATTAACATGCACATCAGCTCTCTAAATCATTATGAAATATGTCGTCTCATGTACTTCAGTTGTAAATAAAATGACACTTACTTTGCACCTTAGATTCAAATAATAGGTTAATCTATCCACTTAGTAGCCACTAACAGACCTGAAAATTCTTAGCCTTTTAAAATAAAATATAACAAAATTAAAAAAATTTATTTCTTTTTTTAAAAATATTGCATAATTAATAGTGAAATACACTTTAGGATGCAAAGAAGTGTTTTAAATTAGGAATACAAAACATAAAACTGCAGACTTTTGTGTCAAATGGCTTTATAACTGCATTTATTACAAATTATCTTTCAATTATATGTATTAGAATCAACATTTGGGGAGCTGCAAATCCACATAATTAAATACCTCTGAATGCAAGAACATGGAAACGTGTCTTGACCACAGAATTTAGCTTGCTAAGAATTCATCAAAATGTATTTTGCCATTGTAAAACAGAAACCATACCAGTTGATTTGATATAGGATAGATAATTTAAAAGTAGTTTACACATGTGTGAGAATCCATAGGAATACAGAAAAACATGGAGGAATGTAGGTGGGGCAGTGCAAATAGAGAACATTACTGGAGCACACTGTTCATGGTACTTTTTCTGGTGCTGTTTTCTTGCTAGTTTGTAAGCTTGTGGTTATCTGAGGTTGCACATCAGATGATAGGTCAGTAGACACATTTTGTTATCAGCCCTTGAAAGATGGTAGGAAAGGTCACTAAGCATTTGCATCAGACTGGAAAATCAAAAGTAGACTAAATGAACATCCTGAAATATATTTGGCTTATGGGATGCTGCAAGAAGGGGTCAGTAGGAGATGTAGAGGTTTCTCTGTTGTGTTGCCTTGATGATAATAAGTACAATTAAATACATAGACTGTTGGGCATAAAATGTATATGTGATCTATTAACACAGGGTCAAAGGCCCACTAAAAAATGATACAGCATATTTCTATTAAAGTGTGAGACAATATGATGTAGAGACTACAGACTGATAGAGTATGCACTTTTATACTAAATCTGGCAGGGATAGATTTACCTTTTTCTCATTTCTTGTAAGGGGCTTTAGTGTAAGGTGTCAATTGCTTGGAGACCTGTTGTGCATGAATCTACTTGTGAGAAGTGGTGAATAATTTCTTTTACAACACTGTAGCTTGAGGTTCTTTTCCTTTTTCCTTCATTCACTGAAATCTTTTTACCTCAGCCCACGAGCTTTCTCACTTCTAGGCTTCTGTTCTCTATCTTTTCCTTCTGGTGGAAGAAAGTGAGCCACTATAAGCACCTAGGAGCTTAGCTGATGTTTGGAGTCAACATAAATCATGTCCGAGATCTATAAATATGCACACCAAATTTTATAGAAAACATTTTATCTGAATATATCGTCCTTGCTTTTTACATCTGTCCTATTTTTCTCTTGACCAATGTTGCCTTTACCATTTATGACTTAGAGAAATTCATTTAGTACATAAAACTCATTAGCATAATAGGTTCACAGCTTCTCTAGAAGATGCACTGATGGAGATTTTTTGAATAAATAATTAAAGCATGTATTGCACATGTGAATATGATGTGTATATTTTTCATAGATAGATAGATACACACACACACGTATATATATATATATATATATATATACGTTCTACGGCCCAGTGGCTTTCCATGTTGTTTCAATGACCTGTCAGTCATATACAGAACTGCTCAAATAAATCCATTGTGCATCAAGAGACTCATTAGTGAACCAAAGAGTAAATTCAGTGTCTAATGAAACTTTTGATGTGAATAAGATCAGTGATTGTTGGTGTATATTGCCCCTTCACACACAATTTTTTTTCCATTTCTGGCAGAACAGACCGGAGAGATCAGGATTAGTTTATGGAAACCATAACTATTAGATGTCCTATTTCTGTTTCCAGGATTTGTGGGTGTATAATTTGAGGAGTAATTTTCTGTTATATACACAGAAATCATAGACTCATAGAATGGCTTGGGCTGAAGGGATTTTGGAAGATAATCAAGTTCCAACCCCACCCTTCATGAACAGGGACACTTCCCACTAGACAAGGTTGCTCAAAACCCCATCCAACCTGGCCCTGAATTCCTCTAGGGAGGGGGGCAGCCACAGCTTTCCTGGGAAATCTGAGCTAGTGTCTCACCACCATCATAAAAAATATGGTCCTTATGTCCAATCCACTCCTTTCAGTTTAAAACCATTGCCTCTTGCCCTGTCACTAGAGATCTTCTGTCTTTCTTACTGGGTTCCCAAAAGGCTGCAAGAAAGTCAAGGCTGCAAGGCTGAACAATCCCAACTCTATCAACCTTTATTAGGAAATGTGCTTCAGCTCTCTGGTCATTCTTATAATACTTCTGTGTAGGAGGATCTTCTGCAACCCCTCTATGTCTTTCTCATACTGGAGACACATTATGGACACAAACGTATTTGCACAGTCTCTTTTCCTCTTACTACTTGTCAAGATGCCTGTTCATGCATCACTGGCATAGGAAATAGAGGAGCAGCACCAGGTCTACAGGATGAAAAATGCACTGACCTATGAACTGCAGGTAAGAGCAGTTTCATAAACACTGCCATCAAGACACAGTTTATGTGGGGGACAAACACCTCTGCTTTGAGTATGGAAAGAATAAAAACTAGAGACAAAAAAACCCTTAAAACTGATGAGATTAGACTAGAATGAGGAAATAATTGATGAAAGGATGAAAAGGAAGGACATGGGATTTGGGCCAGGAGGGATGCCTAGGACCAAATTGACAAGATTATATTTAAATGTAGCTAATACATATAACCCATATTGAACCTACAATGTACTGTCCTGGGTGTTTGTCCAAAATGCTTTTATTTCTTATTTAAGCTGACCCATATGCTCCTTCCTTCAGGGGATGAAAACCAAAACAAACCAACAAACAAAAAAAACCCAACAAAAAATACCCAACTTTCATTTTAACAAGGATAGTGGGAAATTTTGCAGAAGTCATGCTGGAAACTAATGCGTCAAGAAGTTGAAAGGTCCTCTGCTGTACTACTGAAGAGCTGCAATTTATTCTAGCATAGCGTCCAGGCCTTAAATGTTGATACAACCCATCCCTGCAGAGATCTTTCCTTCCCAGGGCAGTCACTTGCAGTGTTGTAAGGGCATCCAAGCTTCTCAGTATGGGTCAGCATGTGATGCAAGTTACAGCAGAGCCCTAGGTCAAGGCAGAGAGAGCATCTCTGTCAGTGCCTCATGCTCCTTCCTTGGCAAACTAAGAACACATATCACTGGAATTAGACAATTTTCCTCATGATTAAAGCCTCAGTAAGCTTCCACAGATATTCACCTGCAAACCAGTTAAGTACCTGATTTGTTGCTATAAGTTTATAACTTGTTGCTCCAGACCTTTATATTCATCAGTGTGATTAATCTTTGTTCCTAATTTTCTTACTCTATAGGATTTTAGAGCTAGTAGTTCAAGGATGCTGATTAAGTTATTAATCTAATCTAGCTCTTCATTTTATGTGTGCAGTTATACATTTCTTCCATTTAAGAAAAATAAGTAGGGGTGGGGTGTAGTGCTTATTTGTGCGTATTTTATTTATGTTCCTGGTTTGTTTAATTATTTTGGCTAAAAGACTGGCACAGAAATGGAACTTTCTTCTCATGGGAATAGGCAGCATTTCTTGAAAGTCAGAAGCACTTCTTTGTTTTAAGTCATTTTTCCCTTTACCGAGAGATTTCCAGGTATTTTATTTAAAAAAAAAGCTGTCACTGCCCAGTGTCTGGAAGAAAGTTTTCTTGTTCACAAAGGTATTCAATTACCAGAAAGGAGTCAAAGTGACTTCCAGAAGAATCTGACCCAATATTTATATAGCATACATATATAGCATGTCACTCACCACTTGCATTGGCTGCTCCACATTTCCATTTCTTTCCAGTTTCTGAGCTGCAAGAGAAAGTGTTGTTTAGCTGTGGGAATGAGACCATCTATTCACAAATGGCTTTTCACTAAGAACATGTTTAGCTGTAACAGTCACATACCCCAAATATCTCTGGGAGTCTTTAAAGCCAGACTTCCAAACCTGAACAGCCTAGGAGCTAGGTGTGATGTGGTGAAGGAAAATTTGCCCAGTCCTGATGCAGCTGCTGAGCTGACTGAATAGCATGCACAGTTTACATCTGTAAACACAGAGTGGGTTACAGGAATGGCTCGGTAAACATGTACCAGTTAATCCCTCCATGGTATAAAAGACTGCACTTCAACTAAAACGGTTTGGGTATTTTTAAACATTTAGCAAGCTTTTCCCTAGCCTCTACCACAAGCATTCCTATGGTCTGTAAAAAAATGCATTTGTGTTTAATTTCTTCTCCAGTGGGTTACATTCTATTCAGATTTATGTCTGAAATATATTCAGACTGCCTAAATGAACTAATATTTTCCTGAAGTCAGATAATGGACTGCTAGAAGTCCGCAATGAGATGTATAGTACTGGTCTACCAAATAGTGCTTGAGACATCCTTGATGGAACAGTCCAGTAAATGGTCATAGGAGTCAACACCTTGATTTCAAGCAATTTCTTTGCAGAAGTAAGGACTTGTTTCATCTGAAGGAGAGTGAAATGTGCCTGTGTTGTTCCCACACAAATGATAAAGTGCTTTCCCATGGCAGAGGTCAATATTAGGAGCAACGCTTAGTTCTTACCTATCTCTCCTGAGTGATTGTGAAATCACCTTGAACTGTCTTGTGAAAAATATCCACTGGTACACAGTTTATTAGAAAATTACTGAGGTGTCTGTCATAGCTGACTTTTTCCTTTATTTTGAGTCCTCTTGTATATACTGGTGATTTTCTTGGTTGTATTCCAATGTCACAGTGAATAAACTGAGTGTACAGACACTTTTGCAGCCCAGATCATCTTCTGAAATGCAGCAAAGCAGTATTTGATTGAAGAACAGGCAAAGGTTCATTAGCATTCATTTATAGTCTCAGTACAGCCAAGACTAGATCTTCCTGGCCAGTGTGACATAACTTTAAACCAGAGAATGTATTCCTTGGGCTGTGGTGGGGAGCAGCACTTTGATAAACATCCCTTTTTGTATTCATTATCCCCACAAATGAGGGTGCTTCTCTTTAGCTCTACATTAGAAATGTCGATGGGACCGTCTCTGATCCCAGTGAAACATTCATGGATCCCTGTGAGTACACTTAAGCACTGGAAAAAGAGCAAGGTTTCAACTATACTTCCCTGGATGCACAGCAGGAAGTGATCTCTCATCAGCAAGATTCCTGTCAGTTTTTATGACCAGGTAAGCAATGTTAGTAAAATCATATTGAAAGTAAGTCCCTGACCCTTTCCATGATGATGCCTCCTCCTTCTCTCCCAAGTCCGGATCACAAAGAAAGTGAAATAATGAAGGAGGAACAGGAGGGAGAGGACTGTCCCTGGCCACTGGGTTACTCTGTTCAGACGATGAGGGTCTGTGAACTATGAGTATCACCACCAAAAACAGCATAACACCTGTTCAAAAATGGTTCAAAGAGCCTGTTGTGTTTGTTTATTTGTTTTTAATGCAGTTCATTGAGACTGAAAATTCATTATAGAGGGACTGGAGGATAAGGGGTAGCTCTTCATCTCAACTTACGCCCCTTCCCCACAGCACATCTGTGTCCCCTCAGGTCTTTCAGTCTCTAAGATATCTTCTAAACATGGTCTGGCTCTGACCAGTTTCCCTTAATTAAATTATTTCAGTTAAGAATAATTTTATAACCATCTTGGTTGAAGAACTCATTAATATGAGACAATTCTGTTTAAAATTATTTCAAACTCCAATGTTGTCTTAATGCACATCTTAACTTTTTTACAGGGGCTTCTTCTTCATCTGTTTGCATCTTAAGACAATCTGATTGCATGAAGTAGAATTAGTTACTTTGAGAACAGGAATTTGAGAACAGTATGTGCATGAATAATAATAGCCTTTATTAAACTGAAGTTGTGAAAGGGGAGGAGGAGGAATAAAAAAGCAGTGCCTGAAAATGTAAGCCATAATTTGAGACATATTTGCACAAGCAGGAGGAAAAAAGCTGTCAGAGGGATCTTTTCTCTGTCCTCTCTCCTCAGCTGTAGCAAGGGCAGCTCAGCACCACATATGCATGTGCTGGTGAGTGGCTTTTACCATGGGTAAGTGGACAAATTTGGACTGCTACACAGACTACAATATGCAGAAGCAGAAGCAGCTGCATGACTGACATCTTTGCCTATGTCTTCACCATTACCTCTTTCTATTCCTTTTGCACTGAAGTCTCTTAACTTATTATTCAGGATCTCAGTCTGCTATGTGATGCTGTTCCTTCAGGCATAATTGCAAATGAGACAAGAAATCTCAGCTCTGCTGCTCCTTATAATGGCATTCATTATTTGTCCGATGTTAATTATTCCTTGCAGATGACAGTGGAGCACAAGGACCAAAGAGTTAATTTTCAGTATAATGAAAAATCAGTACATGCTAATATGTTCCGTGCTACTCTGCTTATTTACCTAGAAAAGCACTATTTTCTTTTACTGTGTGAATACTTAAAAGCCAAGCACTAAATAAAAGGTAAGAACAAAAGACACAAAGAAAAGAGATCAGATTTATTTGAAAAAACAAAGAGGACTTGCCACAAGCTGTGCACAGAGAAAGCAGTAACTTTCTTTCTTTTCTTTCCATGGTCCTACAGTGGCAGTTTCAACCATGCTATCTGGCACAGCATATGTAGGAGTGAGACTTATGACAGCCAGCAGGGAACATGGAAAAATCCTCATGGACCCCATCCTAACCCTTCCCAACCACCAGGGAAGAGGGAATTTTTTCCCTAGTGAAGACTCTCCCTTCTCATTGGAAGGTCTGCAGAAGGCTGCAAGTTGGACACCCAAATGAAAACCACCAAGGTTTCTTATAACAGCAAAATAAGTTTCCTGGTGTCAGTGAGCAGGATCCAGCCCATCAGATGAGGGAGAAAGATGAATGAGTTATTCTTCTGATGCTCCGTGGTGTTTGTCTTGTTCTCATATGCATACATGACTGCAGAGTGAAATTCATCGTCTAAAATTCATCTGATTCTGTAATTTAGCCAAACCTGTATTTTGCACATTTTTAGCTGTCCAAATTATTCTTAGATTTCACCATCAAACTAAATGACAACAACATTCGTCCTTTCTTTATTTGTACATTATTTAGCTCAGAATTTTTGCCACACCTAGGAGTTCCTTTAAAGACATGATTTTTTTTCCACCATTCTCTCAAGTGTTCAGCTCTGTGCTCATCTGTTGATTCAATGGTTTGTTTTGTCCTGTTCTGTTTTCTGTTCAAATTGTATTAACTTGTATAGGACTTGTGTGCTGTCTCGTATGCAGTTTGTACTGAAATGCTTTACTATAATGTGGTCCCTAAAAAATATTTGTTATTTGGTAATCCAAGTAAAAAGGAAGAGAGGAGTGACCATAACCATATTTTTCTGAGAATATTATCTAGAATTGATGCACCATTTGAACATATTAATCAAAATATAAATGTAGATATAATTCAGATCTTCCATTTACTTTCAGTGGTGCAGTTCTAAATTCACAAAGTCTAGCATTTACTAGTTAAATATTACGTAGACAGCTAAGACCTTTTATTCAGAGGATGGTTCTTACAGTTTTAGGGAATGTCATATATCTAAAGATAAGTCTTACTCATCTCCTCTTACTGAAACCATTTCTTTTCTTCCATTCTTCTGCACCCCATTTTTGAGA
The DNA here is from genome assembly GCF_003957555.1 of Calypte anna. NCBI lineage: Eukaryota > Metazoa > Chordata > Aves > Apodiformes > Trochilidae > Calypte > Calypte anna. The sequence continues at coordinate 68,360,495 of NC_044274.1, read as the reverse complement.
AGAAAAATGAATCTGATAAATGCAACAAACAATTACCATTAGAAGCAAGGTTATGCTTTATCCTTGCAGACTTAAGGAAGGCAATGAATGCTGAACACCTTAGTCTTTTGTATTTCAAATCTCTAACTGAGGCAGTATTTTGGTCCTTATAGATATGTGATATGCATCTCATAAAATTACACTCATTATTTAACGAAACTAAAACATAGTCTCTGTGTGATCAAAAAGTACTCAAAAGTCTTCTCATGCTTAATTTCTGTTGGTTCTGCATCATTAGCAGTAGGAAACTCAGAGTAAAAACCTCAGGCATTGGAACAGGCTGCTCAGAGCAGTGGTAGAGTCACAATCCATGGAGGCATCTAAGTCATTTACACATAGTATTGAGAGATATGGTTTAGTTAAAGACTTATCAGTGTTAAGTTAATGGTTGAAGTTGATCTTGAAGGTCTTTTACAACCAAGGCAATTCTGTGATTCTGCCTTGTTTTTTTTTTAATTTTTTTTTTTTTTAATTCAGATTATTCCCCTTTCTAATAGTAATTCTGAACTGAGTTCATTTTCAGAGGTTTGTCCTGAGCCTGACTGAACACTTCACCTAAAACTACTGGAGCTCTCTTTAGAGAAAGTATTTTTAATAATGGGACAGAAATGCAGATGTTATGATTATTTTCTGCAAGAAGCCTCCATGTATGCCTCATTCTGTGGAGCTTGTGTCATTGCCCTGTAAAAAGAGCAATCCTGTCTAAATTTATTTCCCTGGCTTTTTACCATAGGAAGAAAGGAAAGAGTCTCATGTGACCAGTAAGGTCATGAATAACTCAATATTCAGTAACTTGTATCCCTAGTCTGGTCTGTTTGGTGACTGGTTCAAACCAACTGGTGTCTCACCTGGAAATGTCTCCAGCTCACAGATTTCTTCACTGTACTAATGAATTTCCTTGTATTACGATTACCCATTGCACTTCTGCTTGAGTTTGAAGTAACTAGAGTGGCTTAAACCACTATGATGTTCTCTTTTAAGAAATTATTATTAGTGACCACCCATTTTGTGTTTGCAGGGACTGGTTTCCCACTTAAAGTTATTAGAACTGCTCTTAATGTCCCTTTGAGACATAGCAAATGGAAGTCACCAAAGCTTACATTTAAGGATATGTAATTACCACAAGGATATAGTTTAAAATATAATTAACATGCATTGATTAAAAAAAAGTTGTTAAGGTATATTTATTTTGTTTATATGTCCCTGGCTTCTCACTTTTGACATGAAGGAAATCTCACAAGATTCACACACCTGAGCTAGATTCCAACATGAACTCTTTTCCACTTGTTTTAAGTATGGCTTTAACCAAGGCATATCCTGTTTCACTGAACACAAGCACTGTATAACTTATAATGGTGTATATATTTTTCAGGTTTACTTTTGACCATTTATCTTCTATACATTAATTGTTCTGGAATCACAAGGAACAAATCTCCTCAGATAAGAAGCTTAATCCAGAAACTGTCAGATGTATTAGTCTTCATTATTTCAAACCTTACACACTTTTTAGAATTAAATATTAAAGTATTTCCTCATGGCTGTCTACCCTTCAAAGGGTAGAAAATGTCTGGCATCATTTGCTTAATAACTCGATGAGCACTCATACTTTCACAAACACACAGGTAAGTTCAGGGGGATGCAGGGTCAGAAGATCATCTATTATGAAGTGAAGGCCCTTGGCATTCTCAAACATATGGGAACATCTCAAGCAAACAGAAGTGTAGGCTGGTCATTAGGAAAATATTTTCAGCTCAGTGATTTAGTACACTGTGTGGGAGTGACATGTCTCAGGTATGGAGATTGGCATGTATAACCTAACGTCTTTATCTGTCATGGTACCAACCTGTTGATTTAGTTTTGAGGAGGACACACACATCACTGCAAGAGGAAGACCAAAACTCAACCTCTACAGGGCAGGCAGCTCCTTTGCTTGGCTGAAGGCTGACACACAGCAGCCTTGGACTGCTTTTGGTAAGAGAAATGCCATTAGTCATCCATATGTTGATTAATTTACATAGCACGTGTAATTACTGAGGAAAAGCAGTCAAGCTGTTTTCTTCTGAGAATTTAATTCAAAGGTAAATCCACCTACATCCCGGGTGACTCCCACTGCAGGCATCTGAGTACACAAAATGGAGTTTCCTTTTCCCAAGGCACATCGCAGAGTCAGTCTCTCTGAAGCACAAGGCAAGCTGCTTTTATGCTTAGCTTGGACTGGTAGTAATTAGAGTGACCCAGGAATTCTCAGAACTACTACATCTTAAGAAACACAGCTTTACCTCCGGTGACCTTCTCAGCAGCTGCCAGACTGAACAAGCACCGTGGGACTAAAAGCATAAATTAACTTAGTGACTCCTTCAAAACAGTATTGATTCAAGAAGTGCCATAATGGACAAGTGCTTCCTCAAAACCTTCACTCAGTTCAAGTCATTGAAAAATGTATAGGAGACTATTAATTCAGTGGGTTTTACATTGTGATTTAGCTAATATAATAGACACTTAAGCCAAGCTGTTTCAAGCATGTCATCTAGTATGAAAAGGAGAATTATTTAAAAGGGAGGAGAGTTGTACTTCATGTTATTTTGACATTTTTACTTCCCTTTTTATCTTCTCGGGAGGCAGAAGTATATTCTTTCATTCTAAAAAAATGTTTAGTACAAAAGCAAACTTTATCAAGGAAAGTGAGTGAATAGTTTGCAAAGTCAGAAGAACAACTGAAACATCCTAATGTATTGACTATCACATTTATCCACAAGATCTGTGAATTCTGAATTTGAAATGGGTTTGAACTCAGAGACGTGTCACCTTTGATGTGCAACCTATGAAACTGTTTTTTTTAAATAATATTAAGTATAAAAAGGCCTAATTACTCACTCTGGGCAGCTTGTCTCTTTTGGACAATCCAATTCCACCTTCAGACTTCCTAATTATTGGAAGATTAGAAATACAGATCTTTAATGCATTTAACTTTACATATACAATACTGTCCAAATATAGTTACCTACAAATGGTGAGACTATAAATCTTGTTTAAACAGTATTTATAAAGCCAGAGCAGGTCAAGGTTAGTCCCTGCAAAACAAGTATGATTGTTCTTTGCAAGGTCTTCCTTCAAAAATATCCATATCAACATCTAGATTTTTCACCTCTGCCATTTCATATGCCTTGGGTTAGCATGGAGTCTTCAAAACATCAAGCTCTGGGAAGCTAATTGTCAGGCTGCTGACAACACTGTCACTCTGAACACGGTGACAAACCACCCACAAAGTACAGTGGGGTTCTCCAGCACAGGCAGAAAAGAAGTGATCTTCATGCATAACGCAGGATCCTGACACACATCTACTGATGCAACGTTCTATACTCTGTCAGATCAAAAAAAAAAAAAAAAAGAAAAAGGGATATTGTAACTGAGTTACTTTGAAAGCTGTGGGAGATTGGGGCTGGTGTGTACCTGTCAATACCCCACAGTGGCACTGCAAAATCTCTGGCTTCAGGCTGGTGAAAACAGAGCTTCTTCTAGAGTTTTAAACGAATCGATTTTGATAGCCCCTGAACTTGGATCAGTTTTACACCAGAGTCACCTGAAAAGGCCTCAGTTGCAGTACTTTGATGTGATGCTGCTATGAGCTGGGAAACCTTCTGATCCTTTTCTTGACAAGAATATAGAGATGGAAAATGTCTGTGTGGGTAACAGAGGGAAGAACAGAGGCAGGTTTTTGCTTGTTTGCTTTTCTTTTTGTGAGATTTCATTTGGGATTTGGAAAATTGATTATTTTTGCTTGATCATTCCCAGTTCTGAGGGTAATTGCTAAATATCTTTATCTTGTAATCTTTATTGTATTACAGTTCAATCATCTTTTTACTCTCCAGTCCCTAAAGACCATCAGCTCAGAGGACGTACTATGCACTACTTACTCTGACAAAGAAATAACATAGCACAACTTAAGACAACTAGAAGAAATAAAATTCAAAAGGTCCTTTCAATTGCTAATATGATCTATCTTTCTAGTAATACATTATCCTTTGGAAACATTTTGGGGAGATAAGTATAAAATTTAGAGCTCTATGCAACTAGAAGCAGAGAAAAATAAAAATAAAAGGTATGAGAGGAATGATGAAATCCAGTACAGTGGAACTGAAGAGCAGTAATGATATAGTTTCCTAAGTATCTACAGTTTGCCACTAAAATTACCACTGGAAATAATGAGGGGGTTTATGACATCAGGGTAAAAGATGTGGTTCTCCAGTTTATTCATCTTCTTAGTTTACATGTATTTTACATCTTTATATTGTTTTTCACATGCTTTCCATTTTTCCATTATTGGGACCATATTTCTTTTTGTTTTTTTTTCATGAATGCTCAATAAGCTACAAAAAATGCTAGTATGGATTTAGACTAAACAACAAAAAGAGAAAGGATCCTGCATACACAAACTATTTGCAATTACAAACTGTATTTAATTTAGTTTTATTTCTTATAAGGTGTTTAAAGAGTTATTTTCTGCAGAATACTATTTTTTTATTTATTTATTAGTAGATTTAATACAAATATGTGACAACCACTTCTCTCTTGAGACAGAGCTCCTAATTACATTCAAAGCACCACACTGCTGTCAGCATAGAGTTTTCTTATGTTTGTGCCCAGTTCTGGGCACCCAGAACAAGAAGGAGATGGAGCTGTCATGAAGCTATTGGAGTGAGTCCAGAGGAGACCATGAAGATGATCAGAGGGCTGAAGCATCTTTTCTATGAAGACAGGCTGAAGGAGTTGGGTTTGTTCAGTCTAGAGAAGAGAAAGACATAGAGAGAACTTAAAATACCTTCCAAGTTCCAATTTGTCCTTCCAGGACTTGAAGGAGCTACAGGAAAGCTGGGGAGGGACTTTTTACAATGGCATGAAGTGATAGGATGAAGGGGAATGACTTTGAACTGGAAGAGAGTAGATTTAAGTTAGATATGATGAGGAAATTGTTTATTGTGAGGGTGGTGAGACACTGGAACAGGTTGCCAGGGAACCTGTGGCTGTCCCATTCCTAAAGTGTTCAAGGCCAGACTGCAGCTGGAGCAACCTCATTTAGTGGGAGGTGTCATAGAATCATAGAATCATAGAATCCTTGGGGTTGGAAGGGACCTCAAAAGATCATCTAGTCCAACCCCCCCTGCCAGAGCAGGGCCACCTAGAGTACATCACATAGGAACGTGTCCAGGCGGGTTTTGAATGTCTCCAGTGAAGGAGACTCCACAACCCCCCTGGGCAGCCTGTTCCAGGGCTCTGTCACCCTTACAGTAAAAAAATTTTTTCGAATATTCAACTTGAACCTCCTGTGCTCCAATTTACACCCATTACCCCTTGTCCTATCACTGGTCACCACTGAGAAGAGCCCAACTCCATCTCCCTGACACTCACCCCTTACATATTTGAAAACATTGATGAGGTCACCCCTCAGTCTCCTTTTCTCCAAACTAAAGAGACCCAGCTCCCTCAGCCTTTCCTCATAAGGGAGATGTTCCACTCCCTTAATCATCTTAGTAGCTCTGTGCTGGACTCTTTCAAGCACTTCCCTGTCCTTCTTGAACTGAGGGGCCCAGAACTGGACACAATACTCCAGGTGCGGCCTCACCAATGCAGAATAGAGGGGGAGGAGAACCTCTCTTGACCTACTAACCACACCCTTTCTAATGCACCCCAGGATGCCATTGGCCTTCTTGGCCACAAGGGCACATTGCTGGCTCATGGTCATCCTCTTGTCTACCAGGACCCCCAGGTCTCTTTCACCTACACTGCTCTCCAGCAGGTCAGCCCCCAACCTATACTGGGACATCGTGTTGTTCTTCCCCAAATGCAAAACTCTACACTTCCCCTTGTTGAATTTCATCATGTTTCTCTCTGCCCAACTCTCCAGCCTGTCTAAGTCTCTCTGAATGGCAGCACAGCCTTCTGGTGTGTCAGCCACTCCTCCCAGCTTAGTGTCATCAGCAAACTTGCTGAGGGTACATTCTATACCCTCATCCAAGTCGTTGATGAAGATATTGAACAAATGTCCCAGCCCATACAGAAGGGTTGATAATTTTTAAGGCCCCTTCCAATCTTAAAAATAGAAAAAAAATTTTTTTTTCCATTAAAATCTTAATTACTGACACTGAGACCACAACTCCCTTGCAGAATAATTAAGGGTACTACTGGCTCCCCCAGAGATAGAACTGTAGGGGCTGCTTTTGCTAACCATCTCCCAGGCACAGCAGACAGCAACGCTGACTTTGCGTGCTCAGGAAACAGGATTCCTCACATGCCTGCACCTAGTTTGCCAATGGGAAGCATCTCAGTAAATTCCCTTACAGATGCTTCAGTAATAACTATCCTGGCTGAACTTCTTGTCCGCTACAGATGAGTGACAGAAAATATTAACTGACAGCAAGAAATGGCTGGAAGGGTTAGCAGGATGGCTTCTATTTGCTGTTGGAACGCCCCATAACACATGCCATCATTTTTTTTCAGATCCAGAGGAGGACTGGGGAAGCTGAAGGGTCTTGTGGGTGTTTGCTCACAGGTTTACTGCCAAGGTGAAACCTTGTGATGTGTCAGGCTATTGGACTTCTGTGAACTTACAGCTGTGTTTAAGCATTTCAGGAACAATGCTGTAAAATTTCTATACTTTTCTGTAAAACCCCTTTCATCTTGGTGAAGGATGAACCAAATATCCAGACATTTGGACATTTCTCAGCATTAGTAAATGCCAGTGTTAAAATAGCTTGGAGACTAGAAGGTACATTTCATACTGAACAGGCACAGGATTTACCTGGAAGGTCAACCTCCAAATATGCTTCCATTCAATGGACAGATGAAAAGAAGGAAAAAAAAATAAGGTGGTCCTACAAATAGTATTAGATCCCTGCTAGTGCTGATAGTGAACAGTCTCCCTTGATGCTTGTACAGCTGCTTAAAACTATTTTCTACTCCACATATTATTAGAAGTTTCTATAGCAGGTCAGCAAAGAATCCGGTGTAAAGCTCCTCTAGTATCCTGTAACAGCAGCATGAAAATGCTGGCCATGGTTATTTGGCCATGAATATATGGGTGAAAAAAATTTAAGAGTGCTGACAGCTCTTCAGATGATGAGAAGTAACTGTACCTTGGTAAAATTATTCTTGGGTTCATAGATCCCTTTTTAATTACTGACAATAAGGATAGGAGAAAAACATATATTAACAAAAATGGTTAAATTAAAAAATTGAGATAAAAAGAGAAGTTAACACTAAATCCAAAGAATATTAATCCCACAGCAGTACAATGACAAATGCTCTGCAGTGTGGGGAGATTGGATTTTAATGTCAATCAGCAACCTTAGAAAAGATTCACCATCTTTCCCTGTAATTTCTTCTTTAATTTGTAGGACTTAATCTGTGTATCATACTCACATGTAAATTACTTGTCTATCCATCTGTCTGAATGTCCATCTAGTTCAAACCCCTTCTTCAGTATTATTAAAAAGCTGTCCTAAGGCTACTGTTGAAGCAGACCACCACTGAATAAAGCAGTATATTTTAAAGATGAGTTCTCATCATACTTATTTTCACAAAATAACAAAACTTATTCCTCAAAGCACCTAAGAATATATATGTACTCCTTTATGTCCTGTCATCCTTTAAGTGCCTCTGCTTGTTCCAGTAGGTGGGCTGTTTTTTCATCAGTGCTACCACCAGCTAAAATTAACCTCAGTCCAAGAGGAATTATAAAATCTGCAGTAATGAATAAGCAGTCCTTTAAGACAGAAACAGTCCTACAGACATCTTAAAACTTCCAAAAATTGTCACTTTTCAAATGTAGTGATTGTAGTCATGAAGGAAACTAGCAAAGTGTACATGGCTCTGTTTTCACATGTAAGCCCCTTTAGCCTTACTGTCGAAGATAGAACTTCATTATTACAAAGAGGGTAGTCGTCACTGGTAGCACTCTGCTAATTGGTGTCAAATCACTCTCTTGAGAGACAAAAGCAACATCAGAAGGAAAATAAATGTGAAGCCAGGCCTATTCATAATTTCTTGGTAAACCATATGGTTTGCCTGCTTTGTATTTAGACAAGAATATTTGGACAATACTCTTCAGCCACTGGAAGGGCTCCATGTTTTTTATTACAGGAAGATTCCCCACCCCACTACCTACGTTTTTAGCTGGAAGATTAGGTTGCAAGGATGCCCTTCCTTGTGCAAAGATACAGGACAAGGAATGGTGGATGAAAAGGGTTTGCAAACTACACATGCAAAAGGCAACAACACAGAGCTTATTACTGTCTAATTTTACAGATCACAAATTTGATGTAGTAATGTGATAGACGTTTGTGGGTCCAATACATCTTGGCAAGTCACCTATGTATTCACTGGTGTTAACACCAAGCTGACACACTATACAATGTTTTCCTGGTGTAAATAACCTTCCTGGAGCTGTAAAGCAAAACAAAACCTAGAGAGACCTTGATGAACGTCAGGAACAGCCAGTGAAATCCTCAGCAGTGATTAGACTGTCAGTGCACAGATGGCATCTCTCACTGTCCTCTCCCTGCCAGCAACAGACAAAGCAGCACAGACACCATAGCATCCCAAACACAGCATGTGCATGTATGTGCATGTGTTTATGTGAGTGCATACAACTGCCTGTTTAGTATTTCATGGAAACATAGAATCTGCTGTGTTGGAAGGGACCCATCAGGATCACAAGCCCAACTGCTGGCTCTGTGTAGGGCACACCCCCAGAATCACACCATGTGCCTGAGAGCATCATCCAAACACTTCTTGAAGTCAGGCAGGCTTGGTGCTGTGATACTTCCCTGGGCATCTTGTTCCACTGCATTCTGGGTGAAAAACCTTTTCCTGATATCTAACCTAGGCCTCCCAGAATTCAGTTTCGTACCGTTTCCCTGAGTCCTGTCTTTGGTCACAGGAGTGAAGAAATCAGTACTAGTCCTATCTTTTCCCCTCCTGAGGAAGCTGTAGACTCCAATGAGGTCTCCCCTCGGCCTTCTTTTCTCCAAACAGAATAATCCAAGTGACCTCAGCTGCTCCTCAGAAGTCATCCCTTCAAGACCCTTCACCATCCTTGTTGCAATTGCAACCTTTGGACGGTCTCCAGTAGCTTGAGGCCTCTGCATTCAGCATCTTGAGGATCTGATCCATGCAGATGGCTTCACAGCTACAGCCTTCCCCACTGTCATCTCACCAGTCTCTAGAACAAAGACTTCTGACATCACCTACTCACCTACCCTTGGCTTTAGTTGTTGATAGATGATTTGTCTTCCATGATATTCATCAAGGGGATTGTAAGAAGAGTAAAATGAGCCTTCCTTTTCCTTAGAGAAGCCGATATCCCTTACATATTAATATGTAAAATATACATTTGATGATGTTTACCTGCTCCACTAATTCACAGGTCTAGCCATAGACTGTTATTCTACAGATTCTGTGCCAGAAAATACTGACACCATGTGTTCCTTCAGGATCATCTATAAATTTAATAAATGTGTTTTCATATTTTCATTTCAGGCAATTAATTAAGTTATAACATGAAACTGAAATTATTGTTAATCCTTTTAATATCTCAATGGATATCCAACATCTTAGTAACTTACTATCATGAAACTTTTTAATGATCTTCTGGAAATTTTTTCTTAAAGTTTTTCCCAACTGACCTGAATTTTTAGGTGAAATTTATGAGCCATTATACAAAAAGCTTCAATAAATTCTTTGTATCCAAACATTTTTATATTCTTCTTGCCATTATTAAACTCTGTATTTGCTAATGCACAGATTTTCTTGCTTTTACATACCCATTCTCCACTTGTGATTAAGCTTCTGCTTCCAGCTAGAGATTAAAAAAATAAAAAATTGTTCCAACAGAATTCAAAAATAGTAACAAAAGAAAAAAAAAAAAAAGTGAAGTGGAAGTAGGTTATTTCCTTTTCTTTAAGAGTTTCTATGTGAAGCACTTTTCCATTAACACCATGTAGCCATTTCACAGTGCGACAGCTTAGTTGAACATTCCACACTACTGATGCAAAGCAGGTTACATCACATGCATTTAATTCTAGCAGTAATAACACCAGGCAGGGAAAGCCTAGCAGAATGATGCCCCACATACACCTACATTTACATACCCACTGGTTTCCAACACAGGCTGGAGTCCATGTGCTGTGTGCTCCCCATGACTTTTAGTTGCTTATGCACAAAAAAACCTACTTGCAGATGTTGCATTGCAGAGGAGCATGTTAAGTGCCTTTACCTCCCACATATCTTAAAAGCTGAAGCATTTTGTGGTTAGTTATGATCCCCCTAAGCAGAATATCATTGATAGCCTCCTAACACTCCTATAAGTCACAAGTTACATTTAATATTTCAGTGCCTGTAGTCTGGTCTTCATCAAGTGTAACATGGTGCTGAGGAAATTTATGTTGCTCGAATAGCCGGTTACAGGTAGTGGCTTTAGGTGATTTCTGTTTCCTACTGCAGAGTGTTATATTGAAGGATGTTCATGCTCTTCACCCTAAAAGGTAGTTGAAATTTATTTCTTGAAATGCAGTTGTGGGTGCAGGGCTGTACTGCTCAAAAAAAGTTTTTCCTGATGGAGAAAATGGTGGAGTAGAAGACTCAGAGTACCATAAACACCTCTGAAAATGGGCTGCGTCTCATCTCATGGGGTCTGACACTAATAACTATCATCAGATTTCATAATGAAAAAAAAACAGAGAAAACCATAAAAACTATAGCTGATTTCCCAAATAGCGAGTAAAATGATATATAACCCTTCAAAGGAAGTAGTGACTGGCATCTTCATGACTTAATGTTTTGTACCTAGTCTGGCCAGGGCCCAGGGCAGTGCTCAGGAGGCAACAAATCTGCCTCAAGAGAGAAATGAACTAAAGGTCACCACAGATACACCTTATATTTTATGCCTTGTATTTTCTGCCTATAATTCGTTTTGGATTTTTTTTCTCATTATCCAAATGACTGTTTTCATCTATAAATCTGAACAGAAGCAAAGGAAAACTTCTTTTAATTATTTTGTTGACTCCATTTCCAAAGAGTATTTTATTGATGTACTGAATACCAACAAAATAAAAACTGACTAGTGTTTTCTAGATTGTCTTACACTGTTTTGAGTTGCTTGGCTCCCTGGAGGTAATTCATCACTAACAGGATACTGCGATGTGCCTGAAATTCATGTGAACTTATAACCAAGGTGATATTGCTATACTGAAAGTATCCTCAAAGATACTGTATAAATAAATTTTTTAAATTCCAAAGGGAATAAATGTATGTGACACAGAGCTCAGGTGTCTACAAGTTAAAAAGCTATTGCTTTCCATCATTAGTAATCCCTGGGGCTAGAGCACTCAGCTGTGAAGGCTGCTTTGTACTTGCTGTGACGCAAGGTCATCATAAAGAGATTATTTCCTGTGGTGCTTAGCTGGAGTATCTTTCCTCAAATGACTTCCATGGGTACAGGTAACCATGTCCTTATCACCAGCAAACAAATACAAAACAAACAGAATATTCCAGGCTCAGACTCTTGTATCTTTGCAGAATGATGAATGTCAAGGGTTTAAACTTTTAAAAAAGTACAGATCTATGAATTTGTGTTCTTCAAAAAACACTTAGAAATACTCAGTATGATGTGTTTATCAGTGCATGAGAAATATTTCAGCAGATATAAAGAAATTGCCTATTATGTACCAATTTACTAGTTCATTTCACATTAGTCTATGATTTATACCACACAGCTTCAATGGGATGACAGAATAGAAGGAGTAAAATGATATGTAAATTTTAAAATGTATTATGAAGTGAATCAAAATAATAGTATTTAAAAGATGAATTTAAAAATATCTTCCAATCTCTATGCAAAGAAAACTGAAAGATAAAAATAACTATACTTTTAATCTTTCATTTTTAACATGATTTTCCTTGTTTTGCAGTCTCTGAAATACCACTGTGCTCAGTACTTACCTGCATGACAGCTAACAGTAAAAGGACTGTAAAGTTGATGTTATTATTGGCCATTTCTCAGGTAACTACAAAATTTTGACAGTTCACAATTTTACAAAGAATCAGCTTTCTTTTTTTCCATTCGAAATGTAGTAATTTTGAGGAGCCATGTTTTTGTTATCCTGGTGAAACCTGAAAGTGCAGAGCTGTAAATCACAATGAAAATACTGTTAATAATACCAGCCTGTAGTCTCTCAAGTGCAGAGACCATTATGGTGTTCAATCAGTAGGCCAGGCTCTACAAAAAATAATAAATGTTAACAAAGTGCAATCTTTCACAATTTCAAAAGAATACTGGCAGGGGATGGGGCACCTGTGAAGTCCATGACCAATCTTGAAATCCTGAAAAATCAGAGATGTTTTATGGGTCATTTAAGTTCTTACACTGACAAAGAATCCTTGTTTCACTGAGAATAATTCTTGATCTGACACCCAGTGAGATTCTTGTGGGCAGAGCAGGAGAGCATTTGCATGAAGGATGCAGAGATCTCCCTGCAGACATCCGTGCACAACGTCCATGCAGGGTACTGCAAGAGCAACACCAGGGGACAGAGAAATATATAGAGGGGGAAAGTACAAGCCCAGAGACTTTCACTCTTTCTGTAGTTCCCTCTGAGCTCCTTTTTGGTCTTGACTTTCACTTTTTGTCATCACAGAGTTTTGCAATGAGTACATGTATAAAACATCCATAAACTTGCATGTGTAAATGTGATTAAGAAATGCTGTTCTTCTGCACCTACATTTTTCATAGGTATTTTTTCCTTTCAAAGCTGTTTATTCCTTTTTTTTTTCTTGTTTTTCTTTTTTTTTTTTTTTTTGTTGTTTTGTTAGTTTGTTTGGTTTTTGTTTGGGGTTTTTTTGTTGTTGTTGTTGGTTTTTTTATGGTATTTTCCTCCAGGCCAATCAGCAGCTACAGAGTTACAGAATTGTTCTGGCTGGACAAGACCTTTAAGATCATCTATTCCAAACATTAACCCAATTCTTAAACCATTACCACAAGTCCAGTGTTAAACTACATTCCTAAGCACCACATCTACCTGTCTTCTCAACACCTCCAGGGATGATGATTCAACCACCTACCCAGGCTGCCAGTTCCAGTCTTTGATAACTGTTACAGTAAAGAAGTTTCTTCAGCCTAAACCTTCTCTGGTGCAACTTGAGACCTTTTCCTCTCATTTCCTATCATTTGTTACTAGGTAGAGAAGACCAATCTCTCACCTCACTAAAACCTCCTTTCAGGCTATTGTGGAGAAAAGGTCTCCACTCAGCTTCCTCTTCTATGGGTTCAATAATCTCATTTCCATCAGCTGCTTCTCATAAGACTCATTCTCCAAAACTTTCACTAGCCTGGTTGACCTCTTCTGGACATGTTCCAGCACATCCATGTTTTTTCTCATATGAAGGGGCCCAAAACTGAACCTAAGACTTGAGGTTTGACATCACCAGTACCAGGTACAGGGAAACAATCCCTTCTCCTGATGGTCATGATATTTATGCTACAGGCTAGGATGCTGGTGGCCTTCATGGCCACCTGGGCACACACTGGCTCATATTCAGTCACTGTCAACAAGCATCTCCAAGTCCTTCTCCACTAGGCAGCTTTTCAGCCCCTCTTCCCCAAGCCTCTAGCATTGCCTGGGTTTGTTGTGACCCAAGTCTCAGCCCATCAATTCAGGTCCAAGACCCTCGGCAGGAGAGAATTCATTTCAAACCCTGCTAAATGTGTAACAATAGCTGTGGCAAAAAGCAGTAACAGTGGCCACTAGTGGAATGTTAGAAACTATAAAATATATATACATATAAGACTGTATGAAAAAAATAATGTTTTGGAATATTTCCAAGTATTTCACAAAGAAATAACCATTTGTCTTGCACATGGGTTGTAATAAAACAGCTATAAAACCCTATCTTTGCTAACAAGTAATGTTAAGTATTAATAGATCTTTTCTTCTGTTACTTTCCTCCTGCCCCAGGCTCCAACAGTATCACTTTAATTTTGAATAGAAATTCTCAGGCTGTAAATAGAATTTTTCAGGCTAAAGGAATACAATATAATTTTAAATGCCTAGGCCCAAACCAGTGGACGTGGACTTCACTGTATTTTCCACAGAGAGTACTTTTTTTTAGTCAGAAACATAATATGCAACTATTTAAAACAAGCTAGACAGCTAATGCTGTATCCACTACACCCATTGAAAACAAATTTCAAGTCTTTTGCTCGTCAGCTGCACAGAAGTTAATTTCATTTAGCTCACAAGCACAGAATACCCTTCATTTTGAGCTGTTTATTAGAGCACTCAAAATCCTTAGTAAGAAAAAGTCCCCTATAGAAATATATTTACCTCACTCTCCTCAAAGGAAGATTATGGAGGTAAATATCCCTTTTGTTTTTGTGGAGTCATTGAATAAAGATATAATTATCTTATCTAATACAAAATGTAATATATGAAATTTGCAATAGAAATTCAGAGTTATTGACAGAAATTATTATTAGTACTTGATAGCACAAAGCAGGGACCATCACTCTAAAAGGCTGCTTGAAAGCATAAGTATTTTGCAGCCAGTCATTGCAGAAAATTAATTTTAATTGCACAATAAAGGATTTTTTTAGTTTTTTTTTTTTTTTTTAATGAAAGTAAAAAAGAAAAAAAAAGTTGCTGTGATAGCAGCCTACTTCCATTCTTCTAAAGGAATAAAAAAGATACAGTTTTGTATTACTGGACATTTATCCTAAGTATAGAAATAACCCTTGTAGGGTCAACTGGAAACCAGTATGTTTTTGAAACCCATTGTTGCAATTAACTCAGCAGATCTGCCTTATACAGAGCTACATCTTAAATAAACTGTCTGTAAAATTCTCTAAGTCCAGTTTTGGAGTAAGGTTTGAATTAAATATAATTATGCCCTTCTAGGCATAGAAATAGCAGCTACTATTTCCTGAGGCAATAATTAATATTAAATTAATGCATAATGAAAATTGATTTGTATTAATGGATGGTACATTAAGCAAGTATTAATATTACATTAATTTTAGATTTTTAAAATCAGATAATATGAAATTTAAGAATATGACCTGTCTTTTATTTCTTTATAAAGGTCTGTGGGACTCCAGACTGAAGTATGTAAACCATCCCCATTTGATGAAGAGGTATAATCATGCCTCTCAAGGGCTCCAGAGGTATCATAATTGACCATTACAAGACCAAAAGAAAGGGAAGACTGATGCAGGTTAGAATCATGGGTAGGAAATGAAAGATTAGCAATATAATTAACAATAATGTTTTGTGAGGTCTGGCTTCTGATCTAGAAAGTCAAGCTGATCAAGGTGCCTGGGCTTACATAATATCCTTCAACATCTCAAAGTAATTCACTGTATGACAATGTGCAAATAGCATGATAAATATCCAGTGCAGTATTATGGTAGTTTAATGGATTAATAATAGAGTTAAGAAAACCTTTTATCCTGAGGTGTTAGTAGAGTCATCATAGAATCACAGAATGGTTTCAGTTAGAAGATACCTTAAAGATCACCCATTTTTCAACCCCCCTGCCACTAGATCAGGTTGCTGAAAGCCCCATCCAACCTGGCCTTCAACACTGCCAGGGATGGGGCAGCCACAGATTTTTGGGGTAACCTGTGACAGTGTCTCACCTCCCTGCAGCAAAATATTTCTTCTGTAGATCTAACGTAAATCTCCCATCTTCTAATTTGAAATCATTCCATCCCATCCTCTCACCATTACCCCCTTATCCTATCACTCCATGCCTTTGTAAAAAAGTCCCTCTCCAGCTTTCCTCTGGACCCTTCAGGAAAGTGCTCTAAGGTCTCTCTGGAGCCTTTTCTTCTCCAGGCTTTCTTCAAAGGTGAAGTGTTTCAGACCTTGGATCAACTTAGTGGCCTAAGGACTATGGATGGAGTCTTAGGGCTATGAAGTTCTGGAATAATGAAATGTGGCTCAGTTGGAGGTGTGCATCCTGTCTCATCAACAGGACTGTAGTTACTTCAGCAGGCAGTAAGTCCTGGTCTGCAGATGGAGCAGTGTGAATGTCTGTGTTCATGCTACTCATTGGGCATAGACTTTAGTTTACAACCCTCTGCTGATTACTCAGGTTTCCCCAGCCACAGAGCTAATTTGCTCAGTCCAGATAGGGGCAGAGGAGTTGACTGATGAATTTAACAGGGTGAGGAACATGGAAACCTGTACCAAGGCAACTTGCTTACTTATGGGCCCAGCATTTAACAATAAAATTAAAAAAAAAAAAAAAAAAAAAAAAAAAAAAAAGGAAAAATGGTGCTGACATTGAAGAAAGTGACAGCAATTGTGAAGTGTGTGAAGTTTAAAAATACATCATAAATTTGGATCATCATCATCTGGCATTTTTGCACAACTGTGTGCTATATCTCATCCAAAGGCAGGAAACTACCTCCTTCAACAAGGCCTGATGCAGACCTGAGGGTTACATTACCTGTAGAGAACAGCTACAGAGTTTTTGTCAGAGCCCAGAGGGGCAAACAGTACCCAGCCTGATGAATAAGCAAGGAAAAAAGTTGTATGAGAGGGAAGACATCTTTTAGTTCTACTTGTGCCTTTATATCAAGATCAGCCTCACTGCAAAAAAAAACAAAAACAAAAACAAAACAAACAAACAAAAAAAAAAACACTGTGAAAAATGAAAAGTTGGTAAAAGTTTCAGATAATCACAACTTGTAATACTGGAAATTCAGGAAAGTACTCTTCATAAGTGCTTGCTACTTACTGAAGTTTAAGTGAAGGCTAAGAAAAGACTTGGTCTTGGTTTATGTGTAAAACTGTGAAAAGCATACTTCTGAAAGTGAAGGAATCTAGGTTTACTGAAAAAGATTATTCCATTGAAAGAGGTCCATCGACAAATGCAAAAGGACAAAAGTCTACTGATTAATTTATACTATTTAACTACCAGGGAATATAAAAATCTTACCATTCTCTTAGAATGTTGTATGTTCAGAATATTTTTCTGGACTTCTGAAATGTTAACTGTGGAATAATTAAGTAATGTGCATAATTGAGAGGGTCCAGCTTGCTCTTAGGTCTGCAAAGAAACACATGAATCATGAAGGCAGGCAATTCAGCAAAGTAGTACCACAACATTAACTGAAATAAAGTTTTGAAACATGGGGTTTTGATAAGTGTTTTTTGAAAAATAACCCTGACATGTTAGACCTTGGAAAGCTGTGGTTTGAAGTTTTTCATAGCTATAAATGGGTTAGAAGTTGCTTGACCTTCATTAGATTTAATATTTATCATTTTAAAGCCAGGACATGGGATTCCAACTCCCTCTTAAGTTATTCCAAAATGGTCTACTCAAACTCTACCTCTAATTTACAGTTACAAAAAAAAAAAAATTATTTGACTTAGACATAATTTGCCTTGTATGAATTCTGTATTAAAGCTGAGGCTAGCCTTACAGAAAGGTTTTGGTGAAACCAACTGAAAGAAACAGACCTGGCTTGTAAATTACTCCTTTTTTTATGAACTAGAGCATAGTATGACCAGTTTGCCTCCCCATAAACAGAATTTGAAGCACACAACATACATTGTCTGCTTTTAGCTGTGATATCTCATATTTCACCCCATTTACTTGATTTTTCATTTTGCCCTCTCTGTTCCTTTACTACAGGTGACTACAGTTCTTCTACTCATCCCACAAGAAAACAAACAAACAAACAAACATACAAAGCAGGTAAAATTTTCAACTTGTTGTGGAGAGAAATCTTTTGGGCTCTCCCTCTCATCCTTGTCCTAGCCCATGGCAATGGGAGAGAAGCTGGAGCTGAACAAGCTCCCTGTGTGGTGCCTGATAAATGAGAGCTCTGACTGAATATTCACATTTTCTAAACTGCTCAGTGTTGGCCTCACTCAGCTTCCATTGAAATCAATAATAAACTTGTCACTGATTTCAGTAAGGACACTACTTTTCTTCTTGACTACGTTTCTTCTTCCATTTTTTTTAAAATTACAACCCAGATATTTACCTGTATCTTGTAGAGGAATGTTTTTTTTTAAATCCAACAAAAGTCAATAAAAAAGAGGTACATAGAAATTTTCACTGTGTTGTCCAAAAATATTTTGCAGTTTATCTCAGAATGACAGCTGGGTACTGTAGGCTTTAAAAAAAAAAAAGCCACCAAAAAAACAACCCCAAACCCACTACGAATTTGGAACATTTTCTCTTGCAACTATCAGTTGTATGGAATGAATAAACTCTCCAAAAATACCTTTTAAGCTACCAGAAAATAAAGTTAAAATGTAACTTCATCCACAAGAGACCATTCATTTAACTGTTTATCCATATTTTATAAAAATAAAATAATATGAGGTCTTTTTCTAGATTTGTAATTAAGCCTCATGCTTACAATGGCTATATAAGTATGCAGAAAATATTGCAGGTAATTCTTTGAATGCCAAGAGTGAAATAATATGTTCCTTTATTACAGGGGAATGTATTTATTACAAAAATACCACTGCCTGCTGTAGTACAGTCAGCTAATCATCTCAATAGCATAGATTACAGTCCCAGAAAAACTTTACATGTGTTTAAACCAACTTTCAAGTCCATTTAAAAGTTGCTTGGATTCATGTGAGTATTTAACTTATTAAAAAGTAGGAACTAATAAATCAGTGCTTATGTTTAGTTTGAAGTACCCCTACAGACAAAGAAACAGTTTCTACTTCTGGGATATTCCACCAAAAATTCTTCTCAGGGAAACTATGGCAATATCTTCAGCAAATAAATCTTGAAATAATTTTGAGGGGTTTTTCCCAAGGAATGAGAGCAAAAATAGATTAAAAATCATGTTGTTGAATGTCATCCATGCATGAAATCCCACCACAAATTTCTCAGTCATGAATCTTCCTTAAAGTTTGTTGAAGATAAGACATAAAACATAAAATCAATGTGAAACTGTTAAGCACATTACTTGTATTGAATTCATTGACTAACTAAGCATCATCACATTACAGTGTACCTGTGGGACTTCAGCTAAAACCAGGTGCTCTTCAATGTTTTTATTATCTTAGGAGTATTTCTTGACAGGAAAAGATAACAGCACAGTGCACCTGAGGTTGTCCTGGATCAAATTACACTGAGTGGAGAAAGTTTAAATGCTTCTGAAAAGCAATAAAACTAATGCATCTGTGAAAGTGGTTTTAAAACTCAGTTTTGATTGCCAGTGGAGGTGACTCTGGAATCCAACTGAAAATATTTTCTGAAATAAATATTTTCTGAAGTTACCTATTTAAACGATTAGATTTTTTAGTTGCCATTCTAATAACATATTTTCAGTTTTTGTAAGAAAATATTGTTCTTATCAAAATGCTACCTGTATTTATACTCTCTGCTCTTTCCAGGCACCAAACGGTAACAGAATACAGAGCACTTTAAGCTGTTTCTTAACTTTAAAAGTCTGATAGATGTTGAGTTTAACTGACAAACAAACTCTCCTAATGGCTACAGCACATGTTTTAGAAAAACTACAGTTAGGTGTCCAATTTATTTAGGAGACTGCTCTCTGCTATATTTTGAGGCACTCTCTCAAGTGGCAAGTGGGCTGGAACTAGATGATCTTAAAGGTCCCTTACAACCCAAATTCTTCAATTCTGTGATCTCCAGCAAGATGGGTAACCACACTGTGGGAATTCAAGGACATTCAGATCTCACCTTTTTTCTCCTTTCCTCTCCAGAGCATTTTCAGCTCTGAAATACTTGATGTCAAACCACTTATTTCACACTAGTATGTATTTCTCTGTCCCTGCCTACTCTCTACTGCATAGTTTACACTAGCCTCACAGCAACAGTATACCAATTATTTGTCTGACACATGTAACTTCTTTCTATCAAGTAAATATATCCTTGCAATTTTGCCCATCATAGTTAAGCTAAAAATTTTATGACTTAAAAAAAATGCACCTTGGTGGACGTGGTATTGTCCTCCAGAACCTGCCGAGCTGGAAGGAAGTAATTTCAAGATGCATGTGCAGCATCACTCACCTGGAAGTCTCCAGAAGCCCAAAGGCACTGTAAGGGGAGACATTATTAAGGTATTTCATTGCTGCATTGCAGCAGATACATCTTGCCAATACATCCTTTCCTCAAAATTTTTACCTGCCAAAATCGTCAGCCATCCTCTTCAACTCCCAAAATCTCCAGCTCCTAATCTGAAAACTGCTGTAATTGAACTATTTTTTTATCATTGAGACAAACTTATGCATCATCTCACTCTCATAGCTGGAAGCACAATATAAAATGAACTAAGTTTGTTGTAAAAATAAACTTATAAAGTGGGCTAATAAAAACAAATATGTAGAAAAGAAAATCATCATAAGTGATGTAGTAATCATGTAGTACTAAAAATAAACAGTCCATTTTCCTAGTGAAATAGATACTATGGAATCCAGATATTCAAATATTTTTTATGGTCTAAGCCTAAGTGTATTCTCTGTGGTTTTAAGCATGACCACTGGAGAACTTTAAAGCTAAGACAGACTCAGTTCAACCTCACATTCAAACCATATAATAATGCCATGTTCCCCTCTTGTTCTCTTTTTCCCCTAAATTGAAAGGAGAAGGGGTAGGAGGTGGAACTGTTTTATTTAATCATTGGCCTGTCAAGGGAAAAGAAGCAATGTCTTTTTGCCATGAAAAATATAGAGTTATTCTTTGATTGCTGACTGAAAATTCATAACTTTTGTGCTTTGAGGCATGAAACTCATCCAACAAAAGAATAGCACCTTCCATGTAGCGTTACTAAATATTTATTTCAGTGGCAATGTTCTGTAAAGCTTCGACTGCTTAGATTGAGTGCTAGTCCCAGACCTTTTCCTTTTATTGATTACACTAACACTTTTAACACTGCCTTCATAAATAGTCACCAGAGAGCATTCATTCCACACTCTGTGAAACTCTTTTGCATGGAGGAGCATTATTTTTGCACATGCTTAAATCAGATGAACTGTCTTAAGCTGGGGTCACAGAGCGTTCAGCTCACAAGCTTGATACCAGCCAGTAGTTTGAATGAACTCTTGAAGCAATAGATGGGTTTTTTCTGCCTTTCCTAGATTTACTCAGAAAGCTTTCTAAGACCTGCTGAATATCTTCTTCCAGTCTCATCAAAAAGTGAAAGCAAGGAAGTAGATCAAACCTCCTGGGAAAGAAATGTGTTCAACACAGCTGCTTCCAAGGAAATATTCCTACTTTAAAAGACAAGACAATTTTGTCAGATGTAGATGAAATACTTTCAGTATGATGAAATTTTATTGAGCCAAGTCACTCCACAGGCAAAGGAAAGATAGACATCTTGAATGTACCTTATGATGTGAGTGTCTCGTGTTCAGATTTAGCATGAGTTGTGAGAAAAAAATGCATGTATCATAGTAAAGCCTTGAACCTGGCTCTCCTATGTCTGTGGCCTGTGTTGTGATCACTGGCATGTAAACACTCAAAGTAATTTTGATCAAACACCACCCAGAATGTACTTGTCCATCAAAAATGTATTTTTGACATGTGTAGGACCTCATTTGCTTTTCCAACAAAAGCACTGACAAGAGGTTGCCGTGATAAAATGTGAAAGCAAAACAACTTCTGGGACTTTTTGAAAGGTAGTGTGAAGGATTATTGCCCTCCAGGAAGCTTCAAGAATTTAATGTTGGCATTGTCACAGGGGAAGCATGCGGCTACATGAAGTACAGACACGAGTTTCAGACAAGGGATTTCATTTAAATAATGCATCTAAAGTTACTGAATGAATGCTGATTTAAAGATTTTTGAGAAAAAAATTGCTTAAAATGTTGTCATGCTATTATAGTGGTGTCGTTGCCTTAGATAACCTTAGGGTCCACAGGATGGCACTGTGCCACAGTAGATGTAATCCCGAAGAAGAATATTGGAAAGTACAACATATTGTCACCATATAAACCTCAGCTTATGATGAGGATCGTTCCCAGGCATAGATCAAAAAAAAAGAGTTGCTTCTTGGATGAAAAGTCTTTCCCTTACTTTCAGACACATATGGTCTAATGAAATACATTTTTGGCACCTTACGTGGCAGAAAATGTCATGGCATGTGGTAGTCCACTTTTTATGCATTGCAACTGGCTATCAGTATATAAATCAGAACAACAACTATACAAAATAAAAAGTGTCACAAGGATGGGTGATAGTTTGAAACTCTAGAAAACAGTAAATGAGGTGATTTCCACAGTAGTCAGGAGAGGCTTTTGTGCTCAAAAAGCTGTTCTACAAAGTGTACAGATTAGAGGCACTTTAGAAAAATACTTCCTCCTATAATGGCCAATATAGGCCATTTATCTGTCTGTAAGTACAACATCCAAGTTCTATTTTTTGTTTCAAAGCAGAGAAAAAAAAAAAAAAAAAAAAAGAAAAAAAAAAGAACACCAAACAAACAAACCCTCTCCCACTTTCCAGACCCTCTTAAGATAAATCAGACTAAATTATAGGAGTGAGTTCTGAACCCTTTTTGAGACATTCCTCATGAATAAAGTACGTCCATACAATCTCTGCACTTGTTTGTATGCAAAAGTTCTGCTGCTTTCGTGAAGACTAATTATATCTTTAAATGTTTAGGATGCTGTTCTTCAATATCTGTTTTCATTCTTGGACCATATCAAGACTGTTCTACTTGAAACTTAAGTTGTCTCAGATGAAAGAGACAACTGTCACTTTACAGACCATTTGTAGGGACTCATTTGTAAAATTAAGTGTAATTAAGTCACTTCTAGTGAAAAATAAGGTTAGCTTAGTTATGAGGATAACAAAAGTGCACCTGAAGCCCAGAAAACAAAAATCAAAGCTAATATTATTAATAAGTCAATGTTTGTAGCATGCAGACATAAAGTGACCATGATTATTCTAACCTACAGAAAAGTAGGTTTTAGGTGCAAAATTTAAAAAGAACATTTTGCAGCCAGAAAGCTACACTATAGCAAAATGTAGTTTGAGAAATCAATATGTGGAAATGACAACAGTAAAGACATTGTACATCTTTCAATATAATCATAGTATTATTTATAAGCTATTTGTCAATAAGCATTCATTTTTTAAAACTTCTGTTAGCTGCCTTTGGGATCATGGGACAATTCTTCATTTTCTCCAAGAAATTCTAGGAATGATTCACTGCTGAGCCCATACTTGGACTTGTGATGTATGTTTTGGATGGGTTGCAGTTTTGAAAAACTTTCCCCCTTTCTTTCTTCCTGTGTCTCACATATGCACCAAGAATTATAGAGTACAACAACTTTTGAGATTAGGAAGAAATTCTCAATATTAGAATAAACCCTTTTGAACATTTTTGTCTTGTTCTGCAAGTTACTTCCATTCTGTCTCTCTCCTAGTGTCTGAGATTTTTGTGGCCTTTGACTTCATATTTTGCTATTTTATATTTTTATATAATACAGTGGTTTCAGAATGTTTGTAGCAAAAAGGATGCGGGGCTGAATGGATGCTCTTTAGAAACATTGTACTTGTGTTTTTTTACTTTATTATCAATGAATCATTACCTGCAGTAATGAAGAACAGTGACTTAATGCTTTTCCATAATCCTCTCAGGGAAAGGCCATAAATTAGTATAACATTTCTACAGAACCAATGTATTGTTGGACCTGTAGCCACCCTTCACTCTTAGGACACCACTATCCACTGGACACAATCTAACTGGTGCATGTCTCAACAAGACTCCCTGTTTAAGTTTATTGCCATTGATTAAGGTGCCTTAATTGGTTTTGCTTGTAAGTAGACAAAAACTTACAGCTCCTCTGTTTTTCCTCGGGTGCAATCTCTGTGGACTAAGCAGACTAATCTACTCACATGAATGCTTTTCATTCCTTCCTTTAAATCCAGTCAGGTATTTCCCTCACCCAGATTTATATTGTTTTTGTTTCCCAAATGCTCCCTTTTGCCACTATTCATTTGCTAATGGCAGGGATGAGTCCTACCCATGAACCAGGATACTACAGTGCTCAAAGCTAATCAAACACAAAACAAGCATCCTGCAAAGAAAAATTACTGTAACTTCCTATCTAGAGTTTTATCACTAACATCTGTTCCTGTGTGAATGAATGTCAGTCTTAATTTGAGAAGAAAGGTGGTGTTCATTTGCTACCATAAATCTTCACCACATGTAGGGGATCATTCCTCTAAGTAGGTCCTACAACTCAGAAAACTCACTTTCAAAAACCACATCTGCATTCCAGTCTTGAAAAAAATCCTGGAGAAAGAAAGGCACAGGATCAGATTGTATCTAGGTGGTGAGTTCTCAGATCATTTTCTCACATCTCATAGATTTGATAAAGAAATTTCTCTATGGAGAAGAAATGGTTATCTCTCTCCACTAACTTTCCAAAGAACCCAAAGCTGGTGATACCTATTGTGTCCTTAATTTAGTGGCTACTTATGAAAAGGTTAACAAAGAAAGCTACAAGCAAAAAGCAAACTGCTGAAAAACAATAAAAAGTTGAATTTCTTATTTTTTTTTAACTACTGGGAAGCTGTCCAGCTTCTTCCACCTCCTGTTTTCCTTTCTTCATCTTCTCCAAGAGCTCTCTTCTTTTCCCCTTTCTGTTATTATGTTAACAAAAATTTGATAAGCCCTTGTAGTTAAAAAGACTCCAGATCATTAAATACAGCTGTATGCATCCCTTTTTTTTGCTGATGAGCTTGAAGGGTGGGTTTCTCTGATTTTTGTGTAGTTCTTCAGTCTTCAATTCCCACCTTGTCTGTGATCAGCTCTTCTTTCCATTGAGCTTGTCCTAAATTGTAATGCTATTAGCATCTGATTATATTTTAATGTCTTTGTCATGAGGAAATCCAAGAAAAATGGGTTTCTGTTTTCTCTCTAACTTCTTTCCTCAAAGTAATTTGCATCTGTACTGCCTTGCTTTTGTCACAGTAAGAATCACACCCTTGTTTTACATTGTCTCATGAGTATTTGTTCTCCACTTCCCATCAACTGTAATCAGGGCTGAATTGAATCTATCGCTCTTTGTGTTGCTGATTAACTGGGAGGGGTAAGAAAAAAAAGAGAAAGAATGCAGTATATGATCTGTTCATTTGACTAAAATTGAGGCTATACAGAAAAAATTGCATTATTGGGCTATTACCAGAAATGGCTATTTCTTTAAAGTACACTGTTCTCTAAGGCAGATTGGTGGTTGTTATAGGCAAAGGAGAATGTGCTTCCACACTCTGTAGCTCAAATGTGTGAGGAAGGCTGGACCTGGAGAAGACTGTGGTGATATGAACAGACCTTACAAACCTTTCCTAAGAGATGTCAAAGCACAAAGTCTTTGCATTCACAGCGTATGTCTGTTTTCAGCTGGTGGCATTGCAATCATCACAGACTACCCACTGAACCCAATTTTGGTTTGAAAGAACTGGGTTCTTTCATAGCAGTTTGTTCAGGACTCCTGGTTAGCAAGAAAAGCAATGAACAATTTCCTGCACAATGTGTCCATAAATTTCCCTAGTTTCCTGGCTTTTCAGTGAGCCCTTCTCAGAGAAGGGCAATGCTCCCACTGCCCTCTACACAGTTGCTGCCAAGCATAACAGCCTTGGCTGTTACAACCCTGTAGGACTAGAAATGTGTAAGTAAGAGTAATAGAGCCTACACAACAAGTTGACTACTTTAATTCTATTTCCATTCACATTTTAATCATCCATAAAATTACTGGTAATTATTAAATCATAGAAATCTGAAGTCCATCACATGGGGCATTCGATTCGATTACTCTTTCTGAGAAAACAGAAAACACTTCTTATGTGGGCATAAAATCTAGTCAAGATTGTATCAATGATTGCAGATGTAGTTTGGATAGGCTTCACTCAAAAATTTGCAATTGGAAAAAAAAAGACATTCAATGAAATGTAAATCTGAGAATTTAGTGTCAGTATAAATAAATTCTTAATAGCCTAATAAAAGAGATGTTAATAATTCCATATCTAACTATTATAGGCAAAGAAAAGAAAAAAAAGAAAATAAATACTATTACCAAAAAAGGTCTCAGTAATAATACAGTTAAAATTGTATGCACATTTCTAGATTCTACCCCTTTTTCAGGTGTTTTGTTCATGCATTTACTACTGCTTGCAGTGCTAACAGTGGGGGTCTTCAGACTGGCAAGAAACACAGCAAGCTCTCAGCATCCCTAGTCCTTTGCTTGGATCAGCATGATAGTGGTGAGAGTTTCTTTATCCTTACTCTTGGATCTGCTTGGGGGTTGTTTCATGTTTGCTGATGTGCTTTATGTTTTGGTCTTTCTTCATCAGTCTGTAAGTCACTTTACAGACAAATTTGAAACACATTTGAGAACTTTTTTCACATTATATAGTTATTCCTTTTTCCTTTTTTTTCTTTACCCTTAAAAAGCTAACAGTAATCAGCTCCTGCTCTGCATTTGTGAAGCAGATATTGAATATCTTCATCTGTCTTACCTGCCACTCAGGCAATGCATCTTCCCAAGGTGTGAAACAGGAGAAAATGCAGAGGACTTTCCCAGTGAAATGAAGTTTAATTTTGCTCTCAAATTTGTGTGAGAGCAGACATCTTGGTGATGAAATAAATTACTGATTTTTTTAAACTTTAGAAAATTGTGTGGTCAACGTTTGTATAAATTTCACTATTTGTGGCTTTGTATTTTGAAACTATTTTTATTAAAATTTGAGTGAAACATGAGGTGAATAAAAGGTTACATAACCCAAAAAGAAAACAACATGCCGTTTTCTATTGAATAAATTATTTCAGACAGACCCAGTTTTCTTTTTTTGTATCTTAGTTCACCAAGAAGCTGAAAAATTCTTGGCTTTTTTTTCAGTATGTGTTTTCTCAAGCTTTTAATTCATTCGCAACATTTGAAAAACTCTTGCTTTTTTTAATGTTTTCTCAAATAACAAACTGTATGTGTTGCATTCTGTTTTCCTTTGTTCCCCAGTGTTTCATCTGTACTTTTATTATCCCTGAAGTGTTTTGATTATAAATAATCCTGATGTGCTAGCAATGTTATTTACTTTAAGTCTTACAAGCTCAGGTGACTCAATGTGTATTCATCAACCTATGTATTAAGGGGTGCACCATTTCTATGGTATTAATGTATCATCTGCTGATGAAGAGAGTGATAACACTATCTGGGCAACCCAGTATGAAGTTGTATTTTCACAACATGTCTTTGTATCAGCAGCTGATACTATAGCAGAAAATTTACATTAGCAGAAGGCTCATAAATTCAAACAGTAAATCAAATCCACCATCAAAACTGTGGGTGATTGGCAATCCCCTAGTGGTGTTTCTGCGCTCACTGGAAGCCTTGGTGAGTAAAGCATTTCATTAAGGACAGACTCTGCCCTAAGTCAGAGTCTCCAGTGTGGGAGAGATGATGCCAGATGGATGTGGCTCATTAAAGGAACTTGGTCCTAGCTCTAATGAGCTACGAATCCATCCTGTGAGCTCTTGGGCAAACAAGCAGAGTGGTGACAGGAAACCAAGCCAAGTACAGCTGGTTTGACATGTAATTGCCTTGTATCTTTGCATTTGCTTTCCAAATCTAGCAACTGTGTTGTTGACTTCACCATTGAGTAGCTTAAAATTCATTTTGTTTTCCATCAAAATCTTATGTTCAGAGTAACTTAATTGAATGCAAAACACAGTTCTGTGGCCAGCATATCTACCACAGGTTCTGGAACCCAGCATCATTCTGCAGAGCTGTAAGGGATTGACACAAGGTGCTGACCATGTGTCTTAAACAGTAGAGAGGAAATTCCTGTTATTAAATGTTGGAGTCTTCGTGTTCCACAGCAAGGCAGCCACAGATTTTCATATTCAAGTATCATGTTCTGGTACTCACCCAGTCCTATTCCTATGCAGAGAGCCACCTGTTTCTTTCAAAATATACACAGTAAAGGAGATGATATCACTCTACTACTCATTACTAAACTCCTGGCCCAAATGAAGGTGAGCTGAGCTCTACCTGATGGTCTTGCACCAACACCTGAGGAAAGATCAGGTTTCAGATCCCACCTGAGCATTGGTTAGCAACCTCCACATCCTCTGCTCAGTTATCTACCTGGTTTGCATTCTTTCCTGGTGTATCCCCAGGAACAGCACTGGTAATTCATTCACTTGGGACTTCATTCTAGGCAGAAACCACTTAAAAACTACTTGAGGCAATACTCATCACTACAATACATGAATCCTCTTTTGGAACAATGTTTTTCCCCCCCCCCCCCCCAAATTTTCCATGTAATAGCTGCTCTTTGCAAAAGAAGATAGTAAAGGAATGGTTGCTGCTAGAAATTAGATTTTAACTGTGTTTGCTGGGAGGCAAAAGGACACCAAACACTATTGCCTTGCTAGATGCTAAAGGGTAGCATAACATGCATGTACATCTAACCTGGTTCAATCTTTTTGGGAGCTAGTGAATTTTTTTCTTTCTAGTTATATATCAAAATACATAGCTACAAGGAAAAACTTGAGAATTTCTCCTCCCTTTAAGCTTTACTTTGAGCCTACAGAAACTGGTTTTTGTTTGTTGTTTTTTTTTTAACATTTTCACTGTACCAGCTCATATTTGCTAAGTACACTGAAGTAAAACTGTCTCTTTACTCTGCACCCTGTAACTCCACTAAAATCAAGACCTTGTTAACTGAGGACAGCAGATTCACACTGTTGTTGAAATGGTTAATATGACAAGACAAGGCACACTTTATGCAGAAAATATGATTTGGCTGAGAACTGTGGAGTAAAGCAAGTAGAATTATTGCCATTTAAATTTTATATCCCACTGGAACAATTGTTTAGTACAGAAGCTGCTTCGTACATACGGATTTTTGTTTAGTTAAAAATAATTATGTAAAGAGCTGCCACTGCACTGATAAATGTAACTCTGATTGAAATGGGCTCAAGCAGACTCTGCCAAATAAACTCCAGTAGATTTAAAGAAAACGTAGGTGTAGAAAAATGTAAAAGTAAAAAAGACTTCTCAGAAGATGGAGCCCATTAGTACACAAAATGAACATATTGTCACTAGGAGCTTAAATGAAATCACATGGCTGCTGTGTCCTGATTTATATAAGTGCTGTGATTCTTCACAATATTTTTTGCCTTTCTTTGTAACTTTTATTTTCCTGAAAGGAAAAAGAGAAACTTGCACTCAAATTCAACTAAGCTGTTTCAGAATAACATTAAAGCTTTGACTTAGGCTGACAAATGACCTCCCTGTAGGGATCTCTTTCTCTGCAGAAAACTGGCCATTGAAAAATATTGTAATCAGATACGGTGATGATTTTGTTGGAATAAACTTATTCATTCCTGTTGGCTGTCAAACAAGTTTTTGCATGAACCATTTATCAAACAATCAATGAGAAGTTTTTGAATACAATTTTTCTTGAAAAAGTATAGAAATACCTAAGATTCATAAATGTGTTGATGTTTGTCCCTGTGTGTGGGGGGGGGGGGGTGAGTGAAATGAAACTGTGCCTGGACAACGAAAAATGATAGAGAGCTCTGAAGTTCTCTCAGATGAGGTCCCAGTATGTAAAGGAAACCCCAAAGAAACTTTCCATCATGTAGGGACACTCTGTGGAGATATCCCAAAGCAATGGAACAAATAAATTATCAAAATTACTTCCAGAAATATGAAATCTAAGAAAAATATGGTAATTAAAAAAAAAAAAATACTCCAAGAGAGTTTCTATAACTCAGATTGCATCCTATGAAAAGAGGCATCCTCATCATGTTCTGTTCTTGCCTGTTCTTTCTGGGTACTGTGATGTGAGTAGCTGCTACAGACCACTGTCCAGAAACAGGATATAGGATAAACTGTCTTCTATTGCCTCACACGTTCTCATATATTTTGTATAAAACAGTAAAGAAGATTTTATCTTATTAAATATATGTTATCAAACTCCAGTTGCATAGACATCAATAGGAAAGAAAAATTTAGCTTTCCTGGTACATGTATGTAGAGAAACAAGATAAACCAGGTGCCTCAAGTTGCCAAAGAGTGGGTGTGAGTCCACCTGTGCCTGATTAGGACCCCTATTGGGCATGAGCAAGACCAGGGGGCCAATAAAGGTGGGACACACACCCATAGAGAGAAGCTCAGCTCAGCTCACTCTGGTGCGAGGTGATGGAGAGGCCAGCTGCTCGTCGAGCCTCAAGAGCAAGAAAGGCTCCTCCTGCTACACATGTATGTAGATAAATTTGTTGTATAAGATTCTCACGTATTCCAAAAACACTGAAACATATTGAAAGTTTCCATTATTTTCTTTAAGCCACCATTATTCCTCAGCGGCACAGAGGTGGCTTTTCAAAGATCCCAGTAGTCTGTCTTGATTCCTCTAGCTTGGTCCTGCAACCATGAGCACAAGTGTTTCTGTCATCCCCTTCAGATCACTGAAGGACTTCATCCATTGGACCATAATTAACACTTAGTGTTAATTATCTGCATCTTGACCAGGAGCTCAGCCATGAAAGAAAACACAGGAGATCTGGAGTCTGATGAGCTCAGGATCAGAAACAGGAGAAATGTGAGGTCTGCTTGGACCTTCTCCATTACCAACCAACATATTCAAGGTGTATAGAGAAAGTCTGCCTCATTTCCATGCACCTTGCAGTCTGTGCAGCCCATGGGACAAAGCTTCTAAGGAGAACTCACCTTAGGCAATTTGCATTTTACCTCAGTTTGAGGCTTCTGTTAATGTTTTGAAGGAAGCAGTGGAGGGCTATGTGTCCCAGTGCCTTGCACTCTGAGTTCTATTCCATCCATGGATGCCAAATGATCACAGACATTTAATTTGGTTTGCCAACTGAGAACCATGAAACATGGTGTGTCAACAAGGGAGAGAACATTTCTGAAATTAAAAACTTAGATCTGTTTTAAAAATTTGGAGAATTTAAAAAGTACACTTGTCAGTAACTTTTTGGTTTGTTTGGTTTTTTTTTTTTAAGTTCTGACTATAATATATGGATGTGGATGAGATGGAGAGACGGATGAAGAAAAAGACCATTGTGATCCCTAACTAAAACTATAAGAAATAAAGATGGGTTACAATAGCATAAAGCAGCAGTGTTTGCAATAAAGATGGCAAAACCAAAAAGAATTCAAATGATGTAACTGCAATAGAGAACATCAGAATAAAGACATTTGTTTCATCGTGACACTACTAAAAAGACAAGAAAACAAAGAATAAAAATAAAAAGAAAGCTAATGAGAGCTTCAGGAAGCATTTTTCATGAAAGGAATCTTAATACTGCAGCTCTCAGGATCCAATTTTAAGACAAAATCTCTGTGATAATACAAAAAAGAGATATGTAAAATGTCATACTGTTATGATGATTACTGGCCAGATATAAATTTCACAGATTACAGTATGTAGAGTGGAGAGGAGGATTAAATATTCTTTCTAAAACTTAATCACTTTATAACATGAAAAAGCTACAAGGAGATTCTTCAGAGACCAAAAGGTAACCTGCAGAAGTTTTTGTTTGTTTTTTGGTTTTTTTGTGTTTTGGGGTTTTGGTTTTTTGGGTTTTTGTTTTTTTTTTTATTTTTTTTTTTTCAGAAGCTTAAGTTTAATAAGAGGAAATTTAAATATGCATGCATCTGAGACTACAAAAATATAGTATTAGCAGAATAAATTGCTCTCATGTTCAAGTTGCCAAAAGCAATTTAGTCTCTGTATACAGAAGCAAAATCACAAGATTAAATCAATATGTTTTTCACATGTTTGTCAATAAAAGATAATTGATTAGAATAGCAGCTCACATCTGTACTAATGTACCTTTCAGTAGCTATCTTTGGAAAGAACACCAGCTCATAATACTCACTTACATACTTTTTAATTACTTTGCTTTGTTGCCAGAAAATGCAAGTCTAACTCATTAACCTTCTTTGCCTTTCAAGAAGTGGTTTTTTTCTTAATGTTTATTTCTATTTGGACCTGTAGTTATTGCCCTAGACTACAGAGGTATCTATTAGTAAACCTGATCAGTGGCAAGTTCTCTTTCATTGCTTAATGTTTCAGCAATCTGTTCTTCATGATTCAAACCCAGTCTTATCAGTAAATAAAAATATGATAAATTATCTTTTTCCCATTTCTAGGAGTGAAACTGTTTTTGCAGATATTGAAACTATTCTATAGATTTTTGGTGGCAGAAAATTAGGAAAAGATCTTATAAGAAATTATATAAACCATTGTTTTAAAACCAAAACTTTCCACTTGTATCAAGCATTTCTCTTACTTACGAGTAATGACTCCTCTTTAATGCAATGTTAATGCCTTCCTGAAGCAGAAGCATCACTGTGCCAGGAAGAAAAGTGAAATAGATTTCCTGGATCAAAGTCAGGACTACTGACTAAACTGGCTAAAGTTAAGAAACCCAAATTAGACCAGAATCATCAAAAATCCTTTTTTTTTTTTTGTTGGTATTAGGGTGGTGGGTTTTTTTATTTTCCTATAAGACCTAGAAAAATAGAAAACTATAATACAAATTTCTCCAGAAAGTTAAGACATCTTTTCACCTTTCTGCAGGTTGAAGATCATGGGTGTGAAAGAAAGGGCATCATGGGTGTGAAAGAAAGGGAATCAGAATTTATTTCATCCTTTCCCCACTCCCAAAAGAAAAATGCATAGTCATTTAAAGGGGACCACGCAAAGAGTGGGACTGCATCCAGTTCTGGTAAGAAGATGTGATAAGCACAAAGGAACAATTGTGTTCTTCAAAGGATGCTCTAAGTGATAACAGGTTAAAACCATATTTGTCTAATCAATTATTTAAATAATAATAATCTGGGCTTTGTACCCAGCTCATTGCCCATCATTTGAGTGTGCTAAATCTTATGAAGTACAAAGGATCATCTCAGACACAGATCAGTGATTTTTATGGGCTTGGAAGTTATAGAAGTGGACACCAAGCTCCCAAGTTGGGGCTACAAACTCAATATGTAAATTACATGTTTATGATATTATACTATCATATTTTAAAGATGATATAAACAGAGGAAAACAGCATGAAGCCAGGAATGAAGCAATTGAGGTATATAGTAGAAATATTAATTGAAAGTTCTTATAAAGGAGAAAATTACCTAATTCAGCTGATATAAGGCCACGGCAGTAATTTTGCATGACTCTCCTCGTGCCTCTTTGAAACCCATCTGCATCTTTTGCATTGTCACTTCTGCTTTACCTGCACATCTGCTTGTACATCCCCACCAGTCTGGAATATGGGAACTTCCCTTATTTATCCTAAAATTTATCGTGGTGATAATTAGCTCCCTGGTCTAGCTCACCACATGACTGTAGAGGTGGTGGGACAGGAGCAGAAATTAAAATCCTGGAGCGAAGTAAAAATCATTTATGTTGATTCAAACATTTCTGCTACATACCAGAGCATAAGAAATGGGGAACCTGAAGTTTTATTAGGAGAGAATTCATTCCTGTGTAGAGAAACAGCTGGAAACTGAGTGTATGAGCACGAGTAGCCACCTTTAATAAAAGCAGCAGAAAGATTTGGCTTGGGAACTGAGAGTATATGACAGCCCTGGGGCAGTGTGTGGGAACTAATTAGCCACCCATGCAAGATAGGTTGTGGAGCCAGTGAGACTGAAGGGTAAGCCTAGTAATGCTCTCTTTTGTTTTATTATCAGCAACATCCTTTGTCAAATCCTTTTTGCAGAAAATACCAAAAGGCAAGGACTATCAGTTCCTATAAATGAACCTCCTGTGGAACTTGTGAGAGTTTGAGGGGCAATTCACCAGTGACAACAAAGACCTGAGAATAAGGAAGTAAAAAAAAGATTCCAGGATAAGATTCAAAGATAAATTCTTACACATCTGGAGATTTTATTGCTCTCTTAGTGATTGTGTTATCACTACACAGACTTATGACAGTGTAACCCCAGAGGTTGTTGGTAGGATGCAGGGATGAATCAATCTCATAGCCTGAGCTCCTCAAAAGGATGTGCTTAATACCCCACAGTTCTGTCTCAATATTTTATTGTTGCTGAAGGGGCTATGATGAAGTTTGCTATTTCCCATCGCCACAGCAACATATGCAATTAAATATGAGAGATTGCTATTCTGAGGAGGAGGGAACCTGTGGAAATATCTGCCACAGTGCTATCCCACTCCCAAATATGGGATGCTAGATTATAATCATGTAAGTACCAATTAGTATAACATATTCTATATTCTTGCTCAAAGCACACAAAGGTACAGCAAATTGTTGTCTGTGATTTCTCCTTCCTTGTCTTAGCTATTTCCTTTTACTGGCTATTGAGAAGAAGAGTGTAATACTGTTCCCAAGGTACTCTAAAGTCACCTCTTTAATAGCTGCATGATGTTTTCAGGTAAAAAGGGAATGAATTCTGCACAAAATGGGACGGCAATGGGCCAGCCAAGTCATGCTGACAGCACACACAGGCTGGGTAACAGCTTCCTTGTGATGGCAACAATGGTGAGCACATGTGAAATGCCAGCAGTAGTAAAAATGAATCATGATATAAGAAAAAAGAAGTGTCTGATAATCTTTTGAGGGCAAGACTAAGGTTCAGATCATATGAGATAATAGAAACTCCAGAAAAATCCAATGGGATGCTATGTAGCTCATTTGAGAGCAGACAAAGATGCACCTCATTAACTTGCTGTGCTTTGAATAGCAGGAAAGAAATTATACACCACAGCCACCTAGGAAATCAAAAATAATGCAAAAACTAAGGCTAAGTTGAGTGGAGACCTAAACCAAGCAGAACATACAGTATAGTAACATACTTCAGGAGGGGATGAAGGAGAGGGTATCGGAGACAGCATCAGGGCCCAGTCCTAAATGGTTTTGTCACTGCATTGGTAGTTGAATTTTAAAACTCTTACTGTCAGAGTTTGGCTAACTGTAGCTATGTAGTACATGAAAATGGAGAGAATGATGATGTAACTTCTTTCGTTTTTTTGACTGAGGAACTTTAATTTAATAGATCATTTGTGAATCATACTGCAGAATCCTGGGGTGAATTTCCACTTACTGTAATAACTACTCTATCTTCTTCCCTAGTCACAAAATAAATTGACATTTTGTAATGCCTCTTTGAACAAAATAGGTAAGATGCAAAAGTTTTGTCTCCTACGGGGAGGGGTAAAAAGATGATACTGAGTAATGATATTTCATTAGCAGTTATTTATGCATAAAGTATAATTTCCCTGATTATTTATAGAATAAATATAACCAAAATCTTTTGCAAAACCCTTGACAAGGGGCTTCTTTTTATGGGGATATCACAATGGATTCTCTACTTGTGTTTTAGCATTTTTTTGCTTTCCTTTCTCCTCCTGGGAGTCCTATTGCTCAACTCATAGATGAACACATACATGCTGTGAGCTATGTTCTGGTTCTGATTTGACTTTACCATTCACCAAGGAATAATCTAAGTTTTGTTCAAAACTTTCTCTGGAGCAGAGATGCAGATGTGTTGTTTTCATCAAGTTCTCTCTCAGTATAGTGGAGGATTTTTGTCTCTCCTCCTCCCCATTTTTTCTTGTTGTTTTTGTTTCGTTTTAAGTTATTTCAAAAGCTGCTATGTTGGAATTATTAGATACATAACCTGAGAGGAGAGTGTAGTTTTAACATTCATCTTCCCCTCCTACTGAGCTGAATAACTGTCTCCTGGTGACTAAGTAGCAGTCAAACATTTTCATACTTTTGCATAGAAATACAACCATCATGATGGCTTTGACATTAAATAATGACTGTGTTGAAAGTATTTCAGAAGACAGAATCAGAATTCAAAATTATATCAACAAAGAAGTTTTCCAAAATCCAACAGGAAATTCTGCAAATTCAGCCTGCTTGGCAGAGAGCACTGAAATCATAAATACCAAATGGGGGTTAAGTAACTACTGTAAGTGAAATGGCAGAAAAAGCCCCAGGGACTACAGACAAACCAAAAATCTTAAAGAATGTTTTACATTAATACTACACTGTTTTACAAAAGATACAATAAAGCAATCACTCTGCTCTACAATGAGGAGAAAGCTCTCAGATGGGATGCAGTCTTTTGTATTCTGCATTAAAGAAGAAGTAAGACACATCTCAGACTCTGAACCAGTACACTGAGGCAGGCAAATAACCTGTTTTGAGAGGCTTAAACAAATGTATCCTGTCTCAGTGCATGGGAATAGACTGTATGTTATCTCCAACTTCTTTTCAAACGTTCTTAGACTTGAAATTGTGCACTGTAAATTTAGAGAAACTAAAGGCAGAGCAAAATGTTCTTACAAACAATTATGTTAATGGTGGCTTCACTGCTTCAGGATAAGGCCTGGCAGCTGATAAGTCTTATGGTGTTGAATTTTATTTACCCTGTAAATCTGTGTGTGGCTGCAGAGGTGCTAAGATAAGAGACTGCCTTTTTCTCTCTTATACTCAACAGCTGTAATTCATATCAGTGGAGGTGGTTCAAAAGAAATTAAAAGGTTCTGTGGGCTGTCTCTACTATAGTCCAGAAAGCTATAATGTCTTAAAGCTTTATGGAAGACATAGATCCATCTATTTTGCCATTCACTATAGTGGGTTAAGTGAAAGGCTGGAATGAATTGATTTTTTTTTTCCTTCAGTGTGGACTGTGTGACTTTTCTGACTGCTATGAAGAGGCCTTTTATAACTATGATGGCTGAAGCACACATTTATTTGGTGTTGGGAGAATTTCATTCACTAGGAATGCATAGCTAAGTTCCTGAGGAGCACAGATTATCACACAAAATCTGAATAAATACACATTAAAAGTAGGCTGCTGTTCTAACCTAACTGAATTTTGCTGCATATTCTTTAAGGAAACCCCTAACATTGAAGTAGATTTGGTCAATTGTGAAGTAAAGTATAAGAAAAAAATTCATTGTTTAAGAGCTTCAGACACACTTAGACTTTGATAATGAAGGTCATACAGGTTTTTAAAAAAAGACTAAGATCAGGCTTTGGAGAGAAGAGTGACCTTAAAACACAAAAAAACCAAAACAAAACATACAAACAAAAAATCAAAAACAACAACAGAAAAAAATGACAAACAACCTACAACCACCAGAAAACCAAGAAAATAACGCAGGAATATGATTGTTACCAATGTATTGCCTTATGTCTTTAGCTGAAATGAGAGACTGGTTATTTAACTATCAACAACAATGAGTGTTATTCTAGGCCATTATTCTCACCTTGATGCAGAAGACTCAATCATTCAATCATAATGATAAATGTCCATTAACTACTGAAAAATCACACCACACGTTATTCGGAAAAATATATGACCTCTATATGAAGTTCAAATTAATTTATTCTGATCAGCTTTAATCAACTATCAAATTAATTCATAATGTTTGGAATGGTACTACTAAGCTCCTGGAAGCCAGGTTCACTGAACAATGTCACATATTCATTACTTTCTCAAGCATAATGGCATCTAAAGTGCTAGAAAATGATCTACAGCTATAATGTGAAAGAAGTAGACAGTTTCTTCACCAAAAAAAAACCAAAAAAAACCTACCACAAATACACAAATCTCTCCATTATTACCCAGGAATCATTTTGCATCACTAACAAGAATTTTTGTTTGCTTTTATTTCTTTCTGTTTATTTGTTGACCTGGGCCCAGCCAGTGGAGCCACAGGAACACGGGCTGTGACGCATTGCCTTGAGCAAACTCCTGCAAGGTCTCCAACACTGCCAAAGCTGCCATCCCCATCACCAACCCTGCCAAAGAGAAACTGCACCTGTATCTCAGCTGTTCTTCTCACCATAAACCCACCTCCATGACTGCCAGGTCCTTTTAGACACTTCTGCAGTGAGGCTGGCATTTTTTTGAACACTAAGTGAGGTGTGACAGCTGCAAGAAGCAACATCCATAACCCCTGGGGAAAGATTTTGCCTGGAAAATAAATGCTAGAGCCTGTTTTCTGCCTTATGTTCCTCCCAGCCTGCTGGATGGATCATGGAAGATGTTTTGCATATACCTTCACAGTTGATCTGGAAGCAGGGGTTATTAAATTAGGGTGCCATGTCCTAACACTACTCATTACAAGCAGGTTGCTACCAGAGCAAGGAAAGTCTAGGGAAGACTAGAAATGAAGAGTGGCCTCATATGAGGGGTTATATATAACTTCTCTTTCATGTAACTTGGACTACTGACCTATACATTGATTTAAATCTCCTAGCCTAATTGCTTCCTCTAAGAACAAGATCAAGTGGTGAGATATTAGAAAACATTCCAGAAATAATGTGTCAAAAGCTTTCCCCAGGGTAGTGCTACCTTCTTAAATTTCCTAATTTTTATTATTCAAAAAACTGCTTAAGCAGCTTTCTGATTTGCTCCAGGAAATCAACTAAGAGCATTGTTCATTCTATCTAAGGAGCTGGCGTCACACTTATTGTCTGGTTTTGAGGCATAGGTGTTTTTTTATTATTGTTTTTCACTCAATACACCACAACATTTCAGTCTTAATCAAGCACATTGTCCCATCAAGCTGACTCTCCTGAAGTTGCCTGTTAGTTTACTCAGTGGCTGAGCAGGCAGCTAAGAGCATGCAGGGCTGCCACATCATGAATCACAGAATAGGAAGTTTTACTCCTTAGCACAACATGGCCAGCCAGCTCTAGGTTTCCCTATAGTTAGGAGCTCAAGAACACTGTCAAAATATGACATTTTTGCCACATTTACAATGTCAGTTCACACTCAGATTTGAACAGAGGCAACAGGGTGGGAGTTTGTTGGCCTTTTCCTTATTCTGCCCCTGTTTGATGTGAAATTACACAGTCATACATACAGCCATATGACATTTCAAGATGAAATATTTTTCAGCAATATGAAAAGCAGGAAAGGCCTGAAAAGTGTCGTTACTTTCCAAACTTGTCAATAGAGTGCACAGTACATCTGATATAAGACTTCTCCTTGTACATTTGTCATGATACAAATGGCACTTCATCCTCAGGGGACCCACTCAGTATGTTCTAGCCCCTTTTGCCCAGAGATGAATTAGTGCATTTAAAGGAGAGCACAGAGGCTGCTTTCTGAGGCTTAGGTCTGATTTTGCTCTCAGCAGCAGCTCAACTCACAGAAAGCATCATTCACATGCACAGACACTCACAGGCCCAGGTTTATGATTAATCCCACCGCAGTGTGCTCATACGTGTATAACAAAAATGGTCCCTTTGTGGAAGCTGATGGACTGAAACAAGGGGATAGTATACTCAGTCAGTTTTTTGACCACTAGGTAAAAAGTTCAAGTTCAGCCCAAACTGAAGGATGACTCAAGTTTCTTATTTGGACTTTCTGAAAATTTTCTTTAAAAACAGTATGTGTGAGAGTGCACACATATACAGGAAAAAGTGATTCCAGGAGATGAGGAGGTAAAGAAAGGGCATGTTTAAGAATTTGTAATGCATACTCACTTCTGTTAGTAATAACACATACAATGTCACTTGAATTTAGCATGTAATTGTTCTTTGCCTCCCCGATGACTTGTGGGAATGTTCCCTTTAGCACCTTGATTTTGTTTTCTATAGTCTTAAAGATGTATTGGCAACAGTAATTGCCTAATCTGGTCCAGATACAATACGGTACGCTGCAGATTCATTATACTGTGACAACAAATTAGGAATAAAAACTCCAGGGAGACAGTAAATCACGGCTGCATTAATTCATCTCCAAGTGCCATGCAGAGTCCAATGGAGCATCCAGGGTCCTGCTTCCCAGCCTGTGTGACTGCTGAGCACCAAGAAGCTGCTCTTCCCACTCCCTGGCCAGGGATTTAGTGCTGTGAATTTAAACTGTTGGTAAATCACATGGCCCCACCCCCACTTCAAACCCTTCTCTGCCTCTGATGGGAGTCATTCTACCCTTGATGAAAGGGGAGAGCTCCTCAGGTGCCCCTGGTCTGCTCTCTGTCCAAATGAGGTTGCAAACTCTACATTGCAGCCTGGCTCTGGGACAGTGCTGTAAGACATGGGAAGATTTGTTATTTCTTGAAAAATA
This sequence comes from Calypte anna, assembly GCF_003957555.1. Taxonomy (NCBI): domain Eukaryota; kingdom Metazoa; phylum Chordata; class Aves; order Apodiformes; family Trochilidae; genus Calypte; species Calypte anna. The sequence goes on along the minus strand of NC_044274.1, from coordinate 68,320,371 downwards.
ATGTTTGTTTATAACAAACTGATTTGTTATATACTTGAAAAAAAATATATATACTTCATATATTTCATATTTGTTATCTCATACTGCAATCAGCTACTCAAAGATATGAGAGGTACAAAGGTGTTGCAGGGGAACTGATGATGTTGATGGAGGACCCAACCCTAAGCCACTGTGAGAGCCTTACTGCATGAAACTCATTATCAGTGAGCTCAGCATTCAAACACTGCTAGAGTCTGAAAACTTAAGCATATGTTGTTGGCAGCTGAAAACAGTTACTGCCATGATTTGCACCCCTCCTACAAATAACTGTGGGTATATTCATTGTGTTTTTAACTATGATGCTAGTAAGACGTACAAGTATTTAAGTAAACATACTCATGCCTGTTCATTTTCATCACTAATTTCTCCTGTGGTGAATTTTGATAATTATTGCTCTGATTAGTAAGCTAACACTAAGATCAGATGTGTCAGTGCTTGAAAGAGAGAAGGGCAAAACAATGACTGTGAAAATTCACACATTACTTACATTTATGCATATATAAATTACCCTGAGAAAGAGTAAGTCGGAAAAAAATAAGACAAGTTGTAGAAAGTAATCAAAACAACTGCATTGAATGGTGTTCAGAAAACACCAAGAATCAGGAAAAATTATTTTTCAACACTATAAAGGAACAGTTAAATGCCTAAATAGTTATTTTAATGTCAGTAGAAAGCCTTTAACTTCAGAGAAGTTGCAGCAGGTGCTGAGAGAGATTTTCAACAAGGAAATAAGGTGTTTTATTCACAGAAAAAAGTTATGCTAAGTAGAAATAACGAGGAGTTGTTCTGAGCCTTAATTTGTATGTTCACAAACCATAGTAGGTTAAATTTTATTTTATTGCCCACAGAGCTCCTATAAATTCACTGGAATGCCACAGAAATACATCAGTTTATTATTATCTGAACATAAAGTAATTCTGTCAGTTCAGTATGTTTTAGGGACATGGAGACTTCAACTTGTAATAGGTTGGCAGAAGACTCAGATTCACTTCTTAACAATCCTCTTTAGTACCTGTCTATGACAGCATCAGTTTCTCTAACAGATTGTAAGGATCATGGCTTTCTCTTGCTTTTGCTTTTGCATAGAAAATTCCTGTTGACTTCAGAGACTGGCTTGTCCCTTTAAGACTGTAGATCTTGATTTTCTTTGATTATGCTGACTATATAAGCACACATAGCCAAAGAAATATTATAACAAGTGTATCCTTGCTCCTGTCACTGTTCAGTGTGTGGATATCCCACTGATTTCTTCAGGGTGTCTGTGCTGGAAAAGCTACTTTGACTTCATCAAAAGTAATCATAAACATCTTAAAACTTTTGTTCCTGGACTCTCTGAAATGAAATCTTGGGTGGCAATTCTGCAGTGCTGGTGGTAAGTTGGGTCCCACAGGCTTTCATGACACTCCTTTTCTAGGTTCACCCCAGATGAAGTGTCAACAAAAACCTGGGATGATGCTGTGTCCTTCTGACCCTACAGTGCTGAACCAATGCTTGTGTAATATTCACAGGTGGCAGGAAAGAACAGTGGTCTTATGGCCATTGTGGATATTCTGTTTTATGGCTACAACCAAAGCTGACAACAGGCTACTGAAGAATTAGAAATGGCAAAGAGGAGACAAATGCTACATGAAGATATTTTTCACCACACCTGTTAAATGCAGGTTGCCCTTCTGTCTGGAATAAAATATATACAGTTATACTTACACAGTGTAAGCTTTCTCAAAACCCCCCAGGATTTTCCACTCGAGGACCATTTTCCATAATAATTGAGATTCCTAAAAATTTAAGTAGAGAACACAAAAGACTATATACAAAATCTGCATGCTGTTCAGTTACCTTTAAAGGATTTCCAGTAGCTACTAAAATAAAACTTCAGAAGTCTGAAGACCTTTTTAAGAGAGGTCATAATCTTAGAGCAATGCTAAGACTGTATCTCCCAAGCAGCAGCAGGTGAAGATCAGAGGAGATCAAAGATTTTAACCAAGTGACCAATCATCTTATCATCTACCTAGGCATCTGAATTGTTTGTGGTTACTCCTTTACTCTTCAAGTCTGCAAAGAGACTTCTTTCTTTTATCTATCAAAGGCCTAGCTTCTTAGGCTCTTTGTCAATTAAAGATCAAATCTCAAAAGTTTATTTGATTTGTGATTTTCAGCAATTTTTTTTCCTTTCACCTAGCAGTGGTTGTAAATAACTTTCTACTATTATATATCTTGATGTAGCTAACAATTTTTTTTCTGTACCTATCCAAATGCATTAAGGAATCATAAAAGAAAAAACCCACCATCTCTTTCTTTCTCTCTCTGCATCTTCAGCAACTTGAAAGAGAATTATGAATGGCAAAATGTTAGAGCAAAGGCTCGCAAAATGAAGGAAGCAGCATGATTAAGTTCTGTATTTTAAATTAGATAGAACTGCTCTGAATACATAAGCAATCAGACATCCATTTATATCCTGGTTAGAATCTGAAGCCTCATTAATTGCAGTGGAATCACATGCAAAATGAAGACTTCCTCTAAAAAGCCAGGCTTACTCAAAGAAAAATTTGATGGTTTATGATAGTGTTTTCCACATTAGAGTTCTGCTCATGGCTAAATCATCATGGATAAATATATATATATTTAAATGGAGAAGGGATACACTCTGTTAGTCTAAAAACTGAGCAACAGAAAAAAACACTAGACTGAATACTTATTCATATGAATCATTAGTCAAACAGAGGTGAGAACCAAAAAAATACAAGTTAGTATTTCTATTTATAATGTTCAAGCTTCATGACACTTCTAAAGCCCTTTTTGTTATACCCAGTTGCTCCATGTTGTTGCAGAGAGAGATGAAAACTTGATCAAAGGATAGCCTATGTTGCTATTACTTACCTAGTAAACAACCAATATCCACTTTCCTTTCAGTCATATCCTTATTTTACACTAAATAAGTCTGGGTTCAGTCCTGTGTTTTTACCATTCGGGTCATCACCTGATTTCCTCTGGAGGATGCAGCAAAACGAAGACAAACATGGGATGAATATTCAGCAAGTTTGGATGTCATACTGATTATTCCAAATTTCATGTTGAGAAAAAGTCAATAAGCCCACTGAGACTTCCTGAATGACTTTATCCATGTGAGTGAAAGACTCAAGCCAGGAGTACTCATGTATGTAACTGTATATTTAGAATGGTTTTTTGTATGAGCCATTTGTATGAAAAAAAAGCAAAAAAAATATTACAAATTTTATCACATCATGAGTGCACCCATAGTTCATATGCCTCCATTTTATAATCCTTTTACAAAGATATTTCATATTCACAAGAAAAATGTACTTCTTATGACAAGTTATAAAATGTAACCATTGCAGCAGTTAAGCTATAGAAAAATCAGGCTTTAAAAAAACCAAACCAAACAAACAAAACAAACAGGCATGGTTCTAAACCATGGTGGCAATGAATGTGGTTTTTAACCTGAATCTTATAGTACATTATTTCTTTCCCATAATCCTGCCTGTATTTTTCAGAGTATGATTTGTTCTCCACTCACCCACTTCTGTCAGTTCCTTTCCTATTACAAATCCCACATAATTTATCCAGGAATTTGGGAGAATCTAGACAACAAACAGGCATGAAGAGGAAAAACAGAAATATTAAAAATAATGAGCTCATAATAACAACAAAACACCCATTAAGTAACAAGTCAGACTTCTACATCTTCATTCACTCTGCCACCAATATTGATGGTTTTCTAAATAAATTAAAAAAATCATCACTAATGTTCTCAACTGCAACAAACATTTTCCTAGTTAACAAAACTCCTTTGAGTTCATGCTCCATATACACCCTTAATAAAAGTAATCTTAAAATGAACCTTCTCTGTCTATACCCTTGCCCATTTTATTGTTTTGCTACCCTCTGCTGGCTTTCTTTCCTCTGTCACATTAAATAGAAGCTGCAGATTTTCACTTTGAAAGCCTTTCATAGACCAAGTTTAGGAACAGCATTCAGGGCTGGGAAATCACAGAATCAGCTGGGTTGGAAAGCACCTCTGAGACCATCAAGTCCAAGCCTTGATCCACTCCCACTGTGGTTCCCAGCCCATGGCACTGTCACATCAGTCTCTTCTTAAAAACCTCCAGGGATGGAGAATCCACCACCTCCCTGGGCAGCCCATTCCAATGCCTGATCACCCTCTCTGGAAAGAATTCCTTCCTAATACCCAACCTAAACCTCCCCTGGCAGAGCTTAAGCCCATGCCCTCTTGTCTTGCTGAGAGCTGCCTGGGAGAAGTAGCTCAATGGGGAAGTGTGAAGCTAATCAGGTGGCTCTGACTTCTTTCATTTCCATTGGCATGAACAGAGATTTTCATCCAGATTTGCTGAAATTTCTTAAAGTCAAGAACTCCAGGAATACAGCCAATATTCATGTTCAGCTCTCCTATGTAGTGAGTGTTCATTGAGTCTGATGCTTACAGATAGCAATTATGCCCACATTTCTGATGTTTTGAGTAAATATATTAAAACCTTCCAAACATTTCCACATCATTTGGACAACAGCTCCAAGTGTCCTTGACATCCATACTCCTCTGGATCATTTTTTCCCATTCATAATTTATATGGATGTCAGGAAAAAAAAAAAGTCATAAAAATAGACATCAGGCAATCCTGACAGCAAATGGCTTTCCAAGGTAGAACTGCAGAGGAAAATGTAGTCTTTAGCTGCAAATAGATCACATTTAAAATCACAGGTAAAATCACTTCTCTATGGTATGTGGCTGTTCTCAGAAAATTGTGTTTAGCCCTGAGACTCTCATTATTCAGAAGAGTTGTAAATTGGAGAGAGGTCAATGCAAAGCCACTGTTATGATTAAAGTAGGCTGGAGGCATTGACTTATGAAGAAAAATGAAGAGATCTAAATAAACACAGCCTGGCTGTGGAATGCTTAAAAGGCATGGAGATAACCATTAACAAATAGCTGAGGGATATGAAAACTAAGCAGAGAAAAGAGATATCTCAGGTAGCATAAAGAAGAAGAACCAAAAGTAATGAGATGAAAATTAAGAAAGGAAAATCTCAGCCAAGTGTCTGAATAAACTCCTAGAAGTGGAATGCATCACGCCATGGAGCACTCCCCTGGGTACACTGGAAATCTATCAGCTGAGATAAGGAAAACTGGATAGACAAAACCTAAGTGGTTGTACAACAGGTATAGCCCTGCCTTTATGGACAGGCACACCAAAATGTACAGACAGATCTTTATGACCTCTAATTTCTCTGAATTACTACTGAGATACTTCAGCTAATAAAGGAGTCCTCTTGTGAATTAAACTGCCTTGCAGAATAAGTGTGAAGTCTACTAATGGTTTGATTTCAGAAGAAAAAAAACTGTGTTCACTGAGAACAAAGCAGAGAAGCAAACCTGATATTCTCTGGCTCTGTTGCAGGTACCTCCATGGTGATCACCAAAAGTTCTGTGTTCACAGAATGAAAGAAATGTCACAGTTGGAAAAGACCTCTAAGATCACCAAATACAACCATCAATCCAGGAAAAAAACCCGCCATGTCTTGAAGTGCCACATCTTCATGGCTTTTTTAAATCTCCGGGAATGGGGACTCCACCACGTCCCTGGACATCCTGTTTCAGTACCCAAACTACCCTTTCAGTATAGAATTTTTTTCCTAATGTCTAGTCTAAACCTCCTCTGGCTCAACTTCAGGCCATTTCCTGTAGTTTTATCATTCTTTACTTAAGAAGCCAACACCCACCTCCTTACAACCTCCTTTCAGGTAGTTGTAGAGTGTGATAAGGTCTCCCCACAGCCTCCTCTTCTCCAAAGTAAACATTCCTGATTCCCTCAACCTCTCTTCATAGGCCTTCTACTCCAGACCCTTCACCAGTTTCTTTGCCCTTCCCTGGACATGTTCCAGCACCTCAATGTCCTTTTTGTAGCAAGGGGCCCAGAACTGCATACAGTACTCAAGGTGCAGCCTCACCAGTGCTGAGTCCAGGGGCATGATCACTGCTCTTCTCCTGTTGGCCACACTATTCCTGATACAGGATAGGATGCTGGTGGCCCTTTGGGCCACCTGGGCACACTACTGGCCCACACCACAACAGGGACTGGCAATCGTGAGACCTCTGCCAGCCACTTGTAGAATGCTTCATTTGCCTCCTCATCCTGGTTGGATGGTCTATAACTGGCACCCAGCAGGATATCTGCCTTACTCACCCTCCCCTTCACCATTGCCCATAAATACTCAACCTTATCATCACTATCATCAAGCTCCATACAATCAAAACAGTTCCTAACACATGGAGCCACCCCTTTGTCTCTCCTTCCTTGTCTGTCCTTTCTGGAGAGCTTATAGCAGCATTCCAGTCACAAGAGGCATCCCACCATGTTACAGTGATGGTGACAATGTCTCAGCTGTCCTGACATGCAATAGCTTCCAGTTCCTCCAGTTTGTTGACCGTGCTGTGTGTGTTGGTGTAAATGAACTTGAGCTAATATACCAGTGTCACACCAGCCCTAGGCAGTTCCCTAGTGGGCCATCACAGCTGGCATCACAGAAGAGATAAGCAGTCCTGGCTTGTTTAGACATTTGGAAACCTCCAACATTATTTGTTTGCACACAATCTGATTGACTTTTATCACTACCAGGCATGGAGCAATTTTGGACAAACAGCTGAAGACCCTAATTTTCCTGATCAGAATTTTCAGGAGCAAAGGAGAATGTGCCTAGAAAAATCACATTTAAGATAACTCTTCCTGTGGCCATCAAGAAGACATGAGCCAACTTTTACAACTTCTCCTTCCATATACGCCCAGAAGGAAGAGAAATGTAAGCAGTTCCCACTTTCTGTTCATAGGTGCAGTTCTAAATTTACACAGGCTAAGCAGGGAAAATATATCACTGTCTTTCAGTTTTTGTGTTTTCAACTACCATCTCTAGTTACAAGTTTTTATTCCTTTTGGGAGACTTTATGCTCCCAAAGGATGCAACTCTAACCTGATGTGATGGATAGGCTGATGGTGCAGGGCCCTAGTGTCCACTGGGAGGGTTGGCAGTCCACACACTATCAGAAAAAAGATTATTGCATAAACTGATATCTGCTTATTTCTAATACCCCAGCTCTCACTGCTACACCTACAACAATGAGAATACACTCAGGAACTGACAGGCATGAATGACAACAAAAGAAATATGCACTGTCTGTGCAGCAGACTTAGATGTGGAACAGCAACATGACTTTTATCCTGTTCACACTTGAACAAGCTGAGCTTCTTCCTGCACATATGTGATTTACCTCAACTCTGGTGTGTTGTTATAATCTCTCTTGTGATTCTGGGCTGCATTCCCAATTGCTCACTTGTTATTATTTGTCTGCTTGATCCTGCTGCCATTTCACTTGTAGCATGCTGTGTACACTGTCACCAGTCTGAACCAGATGCTGTGATTACAGGTATGACTCCACTGAGCCTGCCCTCATCCTCCCAAAAGATAAAAAGATGCTTTAGCTCCAATTTGCTAAATAGTCATTCTGCCTTTTGTAAGCGATTAATTAATTCTCCATCCTCCTGGAGAACACACTTATGTTTTCTGGTCAAATTAGAAACATTCCTAGCAGTATGACATTAGTATTTAGAGGCAAGACTCTATTACTCTGAAATATGAGTCAATTGCAGATTTTTACTTTTGCACAGTATTCTACTATTGAGTTCTTAAAAATTAAGAACTTAATTTTATATTAAAGATTTCATTATTAATAAAGTTATTTAAAGAGTTCTTTGTTAAAAGTATAGAACAGAATGAGAAAGATTTTCAAGGAGAGATTAGTTTTACAATAAGTAAAATTTCTTTTTGAACTTCATAAGAATAACCTTCCTCAATTTGCATTTGTATAGAGATAATTTCTGTTACAGTATTATATATACATAACATAAATTCTGACAAATCAACTATAAAATATTTTCTAGCCTGAAATTCTGTACATAAGATTTCAGATATAAAATATTTTTTTTGCACCAAGGCTTATAATTTCTATTCCATTTGCTTTACTTCACTTTATCCTGTAATAATTAACTTCATGGCACTACTTGCAGCTTTTTTAAAAAAAAAAAAAAACCAACAACAAACAAACAAATAAAAAAAAACTCAAAGTGATTCTCTTCCCAAAATACAGAACTGCTGGAAAAATCATATAATGACAGACTGCCAGGTTGGAATATAGGCAGAATTAGCATGAAAGAACTGTAGAATTTCAGAATGGTTTAGGTTGGAAGGGACCTTTGTAGATCATCTATTTCCATCTCCAGATGGAGTCTCACAAGAGTGGAGTAGAAGGGCAGAATCAACTCCCTCGACCTGCTGGCCACACTGCTTTTGGTGCAGCCCCGGATATGGTTGGCTGCCTGAGCTGTAAGTGCACATTACCCACTCATCTTCCATTTTTGATCCACCAGCACAGGCACATCTTTCGCAAGGCTGCTCTCAATCCATTCATCACCCACTCTCTATTGGTACAGGGGACTGTCATGACCCAGGTACAGGACTTTTCACTTGGTCTTGTTGAACTTCATGTTTGCCCAGACTCAATCCCTCCAGCCTCTACAGCCTCTCTGGATGGCATTCCTTCCCTCTACCAAATCAACATCATCACTCAACTTGTTGTCATCTGCAAATTTGTTGAGGATGCACTCAATCCAACTGCCTATGTCACTGATAAAGATATTAAAATATATTTTTTCCAGTATGTAGCCTTGAGGGATGCCACTTGTTATTGGTTTCCAATTGGAAGCTGAGCCATTAACTCTTTGGACATGCCCATCCAGCCAGTTCCTTGTCCATTTAACAGTCCATGCACCAAACACATTTTTCTCCATTTTACAGGTAAGAATTATTGTGGGAAACTATATCCAAGGCCTTACAGAATTCAAGATAGATGTACCTAGGCAGCACCAAGAAATACTAGTCCAAAGCTTATGGTTAAGACCCACCTCAATAATAAATAATAGAAGAATACAGACAGCTGTGAGTAACTTTACTATCAATGTGAATCTCATTACGTATTATCCATACAGCTCCGCCAGTGTTTACCTTCCTAACAAACAGAAAATCTGTATTTTTCAGGGTTTAGAGATACAGAAGAGATACTTGTTTTTTAACAGAGAGCCTGAGAGCAATCTCTTCCCCCACACCCACTCCTGGAGTCTTAGCTTTCTGTGTGCAAACTGGCACAAATATGGCACAATCACATAACTTGGGATCAGGCTACTATGAAAACATCTCTGCTTCCAGAAAGCCCTGTAGGACACCACACCTGGAGCCACCATTTCAGCTGAAACCTCTGTGCTTGGTCCTTGCAAGAGCTGTGATGTAGGCATGCCAGTGCCCAGCCTCCTGCCTCACATCCTCACCTTGCTACCACAACTTCCCAGCTTTACTCTGGACCAGCCCCATGGATATGTGTGGGTACAGTGGGTCCCTGGCAGTCAGGACACTGCCTGGTCTCACTATGCTCATTATTTTGGGTACATTAGAAAGGGGCATGGTGAGCAGCAGGTCAAGAGAGATTCTCCTCCCCTTCAACTCTGCCCTGGTGAGGCCACATCTGGAATATTGTGTCCAGTTCTGGGACCCTCATTCAAGAAGGACAGGGAAATGCTTGAGAGAGTCCAGAGCAGAGCCTCCAAGATGAACAAGGAAGTGGAACATCTCCCTTAAGAGGAAAGGCTGAGGGAGCTGGGTCCCTTCAACTTGGAGAAGAGTGGAATGAAGGTGACCTCATTAATGTTTATAAATATGTAAGGGGTGAGTGCCAAGAAGACAGAGCCAGGCTCTTCTCAGTTTTGTCCAGTGACAGGACAAGGGACAATGGGTACAACCTTGAGCACCGGAGGTTCCATGTAAATATAAGGAAAATTTTTTTCACTATGAGGGTAGCAGAGCACTGGCCCAGGCTGCCCAGGGAGGTTGTGGAGTCTCCTTCCCTGGAGACATTCAAATCCCATCTGGCTGTGTTCCTGTGTGACCTCCTGTAGGTGACCCTGCTCTGGCAGGGGGGGTGGAATAGAATGATTTTTTGAGATCCCTTCCAGCCCCTCACTTTCTGTGATTTCTGTGATTTTCTCCTGACTTGCTCCTGATGTTGTCTCCTATTATCTTAAAGGGAAGAACTTAAGGATTTCTCAAGACATGGATTCAAACCCTGCCCAACTGGTCACTTCAATGGAAACAATGACAGAATGGACACAAACTCTCCTGATGAAAGAGTGCTTGTGATTTATCTCCCAGATCCTCAGAAATATATGGAAATTTACCTCCCAGTGATTTCAGTTGTATTAAGCCCTTAGAAAAGACTGACCAGTGTGAAGGGCTGAAGCTCATGTGTTTGGAATGTTTCAGAGGAAGATTTTGAAACTAGATGTTCCAGTCCTGACCCCGAGATGTGGCCGCTGGAGTTCACTCCTTTTAAAATTAAAGTTTGTCTGACCTAATGTGGACCAAGAAACTCAATTAGAAATTGAATTTGCTTGTTACACACAGCTACTGTCAAATTAAATTTTTAAAAAACAATGATGAGATGAATCATAGCCTTCTAGTTACAAGCTATGACCCTTCATGCTCCAATTACCTATATGCCTACTCACTTTTTTATAGGGTATCTGTTAAGGAAGCAACATAATTCAAATGCAGAACCACAAAGCCAAAGCGAAAAGGGGAAGGCGGCAATCTGCTAACTAAAAAAAAAAATTAAAAAAAAAAAATTTTAAAAAAAACCCTCTTATCTATTACATAGAGAAGTCATAAACTATTTTACAGCGATAAAAAGTATGCTAAAGTGCCCCAGTGTGCTCCTAGCAGGGTCATGACTTGTTGGTGCCTGAGAGGCCACCACAGTGCAGTCTAACAGGTGTTTAAGTCAGGATGAAATACAACATCTGTGCTCTCACTCAAGAGCTGGTACCAGTTCTGGACGACTTGCTAAATGAAGATCTATTAAGAAGGTTTCACTTTGACAGATAAATAGCCCATCCAAGATTTTTCAATATTAGTTCATCCAAGAGAATGCCCCATTTATGATGCTTGTGCAACCTACAGGCATTTTAATCAGGTTTACTGGGTTTGCTTTTAAGATTTCAGAGACCAGGATCTGGACACATCTTCAAAGAAGAACCCAAGAGGAAAGAAAGAAAGGGTCCTGAAAATGCCCCACTGAAGCTATGTATATGCCCCATGTAAACTATGTATAATGAAACTTTCCCAAAGTAAATTACAGGGGCAAAAGTGATGAGATTCCTCAAAGACCAAAAAAAAAACCCCAAATTATTATTTTTATTTTGAGCATAAATTAAGACTCAAACATTTTGTCCTGGTTCCTAAAATCTGTTTTAATCAGATGGGCTGATCAGACTCCCATTTATGGGCCTTTCATCTGTCTCTTAAATGTGACAATGAGTGAAAGGTTGAAAGCTTTGAAAAAGGTGAAGCATCATTTAGATTAGAAAGTACACAATTCAACACTTAGCTGAAAAGAGCAACTAAGTCGTTGAAAGTGTATATAGAGAATCTTTTGCTACAGTACAGCATGTGCATGAAAAGAAGCTTTCTCTCTTGTCTTACAGAAGCTGTCCTGATAATAAGCAAAAGATGACAGATACTACTAATGACACAGAATGATTTGCCATCATGTTGGGGTATTGATCATTTGCTGAAAGAGGAAATTATCAGCTATAAAAGATAGCCCTACTGTGATTTTTTTTTTTTTAATTAAGAATTTCAAAGTAGAGATGAGGCTTAAGTTTACTTTCTAAGCTTTCTGTGAATAACCTATGCAGGGCTTGTTTCATCTTTGCTTCCATTTGGTATTAATGGCAGATAATCTGTAAACAAACTGAATTGCAGTGTATCAAATAACTCAGTTTTATTAGCAGAGTCAGAAAAAGCTTCCCAGTTTTGATCTTGATTTTTATTTCGGGGACTCATGAATTCTGTATCACCTCTTCCCCACTGTTTGGTGCCAACTGAAAACTTGTGGGCAAAGGCTCCGATGTCCTCCAAGCCACAGATTACAACATGTGCTTATTTGGGCTGGAATATAGTTTTAATTTTCTAAACAGTACCTTGTCTGGTTTAGCAGCCTATGTATGCAGTTACATTTTGGATTTGTGATGAAAACAGTGTTGATAACATAGGCATGTTCCAGATACTGCTGAGCAATGTTAACAAAGCATCAAGGCCTTTTCTGCTTCTCACTCCACCCCCCACCAGAGAGGGGGGCTGGGGGTGCACAAGGAGCTGGTAGAGGAGGACACAGCTAGGACAGCTGATCCCACATGGCCAAAGGGATATTCTGTACCCAGTGGTGTTTTGCTCAGCAATAGAAGTTGGAAAGATGAATGAGGAAGGGGATATTTGGAGAGACGGAGTTTGCTTTCTCAAGTGTTTATGTGTGATGGAGCCCTGTTTTCTTGGAGATGGATGAATATCTCGCAGACGACACTAAGCTGGGGGGAAGTGTCGATCAACTGGAAGGGAGGAGGGCTCTGCAGAGGGACCTGCACAGACTGGAGAGCTGGGCTGATTCCAATGGGATGAGGTTTAACATGGCCAAGTGCCGGGTCCTGCACTTTGGCCACAACAACCCCATGCAGCGCTACAGGCTGGGGACAGAGTGGCTGGAGAGCAGCCAGGCAGAAAGGGACCTGGGAGTCTGGATTGACAGGAAGCTGAACATGAGCCAGCAGTGTGCCCAGGTGGCCAAGAAGGCCAATGGCATCCTGGCCTGGATCAGGAACAGCGTGGCCAGTAGGTCCAGGGAAGGGATTCTGCCCCTGTACTCAGCCCTGGTGAGGCCACACCTCGAGTACTGTGTCCAGTTCTGGGCCCCACAGTTCAGGAAGGATATCGAAGTCCTGGAGCAGGTCCAAAGGAGGGCAACCAGGCTGGTGAAGGGACTCGAGCACAGACCCTATGAGGAGAGGCTGAGAGAGCTGGGGCTGTTCAGCCTAAAGAAGAGGTGGCTCAGGGGAGACCTCATCTCTGTCTACAGCTCCCTGAAAGGAGGTTGTAACCGGGTGGACGTTGGTCTCTTTTGCCAGATGACTTTCAACAAGACAAGAGGGCATGGTCTTAAGTTGTGCCGGGGGAAATTTAGGTTAGATATTAGAAAGAATTTCTTTACCCAGAGGGTGATCAGACATTGGAATGGGCTGCCCAGGGAAGTAGTGGATTCTCCATCCCTGGAGACATTTAAAAAAAGACTGGATGTGGCACTCAGTGCCATGGTCTAGCAACCGCAACGGTGGTAAAAGGGTTGGACTCGATGATCTCTGAGGTCCCTTCCAACCCAGCCGATTCTATGATTCTATGATTCTATGATTCTATGATCTGCCTGACAATAAGAAGTTGTGAATTAATTCCTTATTTTGTTTTGCTGACAGATTTTGCTTTACCTATTAGACTGTCTTTATCTCAACTCGAAAGATTTACCACTTTTTTCTTTCCAGTTCTCTTCTGGGCTGCTGATTGGGTTAAACAAAGACAGATGTTCAGCAAGAGAGGTCTCAGACTCCAGTAATGTCCCATTTTTTAGCAGGCTCTGGGCCCATATAATTCATCAACCACAGCCTCTGCATCCTATGATCCAATCATTTTTTTACACACTTTGCCATGCATCCATCCAGACCATCATGACCCATCTTAGATGTGACAGCCAGTGTGACAATATCAAGAGTCTTGTTCCAGCCCAAGTACATGACACCCACCACTGTCCCCATAACCACAGATCAGTCATTTCTTACCAGAAGGCCATCAGATAGGTCAGGTGTGATTTATACCCAGTAAACCCATGCTAGTGATTCCCAATTTTCTTTTCTTCCATGTGCCCAGAAACAGTTTTCCCAGGGCACGAAGCAAGGCTGATCAGTCTGAAATTTTCCAGATCATTCTTATTGCCTTTTTGGAAGACAGATGCAGCATTCCTCTTCTCTGGTCCTCCCTGCATTGCCATTACCTCTGACAGATGTTTTATCCTGCAAGGACATTGGCCAGGTCTCAGCACCCTTGGTTGCAGTCCACCTTATCCCACTGACCCATGGGTGAGGCTGTTTCCAGATGCTCCAGTTTGATGCTCACCAAGTGATGGTTATTTCTCTCCTTGACTCATCTCTCCCAGCACAGAGACGTGGCTGGGGAGAGCTGAGACAGAGGCAGCATTTAGTACTTCTGCCTTCTGTCTCTGCTGTCACACCAAATCTATTAACGTCTTAATCACAGCTTCAGTAACCTAGCTGCAGAACAAAGGGAACCACAACATGTTTACTTCTCCCTCAGAAACAGACATTGAAATTAATTAAAATATTTTTTCAATTAAAGGAACACATACTGGAATGGAAGTGTGCTAGCTTCCTTATTAGAAGCAGACAAACATTAACAATACAAACACACCTATCAAAATGCACTAAATGCTTAAGATACAGATCTGAATAAATTCTAAACAATTATCATCTTCAATTTACTTTATTTGCAACACACCTTAACTATTTTTCTTCTGTATTTGTCACATGCTCACTGAGATGAGATTGTCCCATTGTGGAGAAAACCTCCCTGAGTCCGGCAAGAAGCTTTGAATCTGTGTGCACCAGAGCACTGTTTCAGGTACCACTGAAATAATTCCATTACCTTGTCACTTCAGAACACAGATGATAACCAAGCCTGGCTGAGTGAACTGAGATTATTTCTGAACTGACTTCCTGCATACTGAGAGCTGGGATGCTGCACATGAAGCTGAGCAAACAGTGAATTCTGACTGAAATTCAATCCACACTTACAGTAGCACATCTGGAACACACATCTCTGATGGAGTGGGAAGCTTCCACATGTCCTGAGAATTTTGGCCTTTCCATTCAAATCTTGACTGGATAATGAGCATGTAAAGTGAGGGAGTCTTGAAGAGAACATATTAGCCCTTTTCTAATACAAGAAATACTATTTATTATATAATACTTACATTTCCTGAACTTTTTTTCTCCTGTAAAAGTTCAGACATATCATTTGCTGTCTCTCACCTTTTTTTCCTAATTCATGGATGCAGAGTAAAATTGAGCTTTCATCTCAAATGAGACAATATGAATATCATATTTTTTTTTTAGTTAATGATAGTTTGGGACAGTTAACATATTGCATGTATGAATTTTTTATTGCTTCAATTTTAAAATACATTTTTTTGCCTTCAAAATAGTACAATAAGTAGCTTTTCCACTCTCATTTACTTTTTATCCTGTTAATACTTAAACCCTCCTAACTTGCAGTGTTTTTAAAATAAGTCGAAAACAACACTTTTTCAGGGAACATTAGCCTTGCTATATATAGGACCTTAGTGACTGCATTCTTTATCACTTTACTGACTTATTTGAATATCATTTTTTCAATGTTGTAAACAGTTTCAAACTTACAGGCTGGCAGTACTTTTAATGTCACCCTGGCATGACAAATTCAAAGTAATTGAATTTGTTGCACTGACAGTTTGCATGATACCACATTTGCCATCATGTGTCAGCACCACCTTATCTGCCCAAGAGAGATTCTGATCTTCAGATTACAGTAGTCACTTCTTACTATTGATACAATTGCCTTTCATGCACAACCTACTATGTACAATCCAATAAACATTTATAAATACTAATTCCATCCTTCCTTTGTTAAGGGCAAAAACCTGCTTTTTAAAAATGTTTAGAGGTTTAACAAAATTGTCTCGATGTGGCCACATCATCTTGATTTCTTTACCAATTTTGAAACACAGAAGAAATATTTTGCCTCTAGCATTTGCAACTTGTGCTTTTGAC
Source organism: Calypte anna (assembly GCF_003957555.1). Classification (NCBI taxonomy): domain Eukaryota; kingdom Metazoa; phylum Chordata; class Aves; order Apodiformes; family Trochilidae; genus Calypte; species Calypte anna. The sequence continues at coordinate 68,304,496 of NC_044274.1, read as the reverse complement.
TGGCATGGTTTTGCCCCTTCCTATATCCCCACCCTAAGGTCTTTATCTGTCATCTTCTTTAGGATCTCTTAGGTTTCTGACAGCACTAACAAGGAAAGACACATTGCCACTACTCTGTGAGGTCTTCTGAAGAGTACCAAGTACACTGAGATGATACATAGCAAAACTTTGTAAGCTCCTAATAATTGAGACCATGGAAGAATGTCAGCTGCATGGTAGAAGTATTTCAGGAAAACTTATACTATCTTCACAACAACACCTTATACTATCTTCACTGAAAGACACCAGATCAGAAAAAAAAGCAAGAACTCTCTCTCCACCCCAACAAATGCAATGAAAAGGATTTGTGTAAGATGAAGTGTTAGAGATGTAAGCAGCACTGGTTATCTGGTTTTGTATCCCTCCTGGTGAAGATGGAGCAAATCCAAAGCTACAACCAGCAGAGGTGGATTCAGTTTCCATGGGATGGCAGAGATGCACAAATTTAAGGGAAAGAACAAAGCTCTGGCCAGGTGAAAACTGCTCATGATTGCAGGCATTCATATGGGAATTCTCCTGAATGATACAGAAGGGAACTCTTTGTAATTTTGTTTTCTATACTGAGAAACAGTTACTTACAAATTAAGCTTTTATCCTCAGCATATGACTGCTCAATTCTGCCACACCTGTTCTCTGCAAAATTACCTTTCCTTCCTTGATAGCACAGACCCAGAATGAATTATTCAGTGCCTTGCAGTGGCCAACTCTTAATAACAGGTAAATGTTTTCCAAGTAAATTAACTGTGTGCAGAAACACACCTTTTAGAGTCTAGTGCAGAAGGTTTAAGCAGTAGAGCTTTTGTTCAAAGAACCTCCTTAAGTACCTTGCCAATTGTCCAGGTAATATGCTAGAAATAAAATGCATACAAAGAAATAGCCTCAAAACAAGTATTGGGTAATAGCTACTATGGAAGACATCATGCACCATACATTTAAATACAGTAACACTCAGTCTTGTTAAGGCTGAGGATGGATAATCCCCAGATTCTGAAAAGCAGTATAAATATTTCCCATTATCCCTACTTTTGACATGACTTTTTATTAGTGGTGAAAGCCTTACTAAGCTTCCTTTTTTTTTCCTAAGACATTCACTGCTGTAAAAAAAAGTTGTATTGCCTGAAAGTCTAAATAGGGAGTACAGAATTAACTTGAGAGACAGCAGAGAGAGTGTTTTGGAAGGAAGCAAGCTGACTCTCCCTTTCAGGTGGATGGCCATGTCATCAGCCAAATGTCAGGTCATTCTGATTCCTCTGCTCCAAGGAAAGAAAGATAGTTATGAGAAAAAGCTCTTCTTTTCTTTTAGGCAAACACTGGATATGTTTTCATTAACATACTTTCCCGTGTGCATTATAAATAAAAACTTCTAAGAGGAGACTGATTCACAAGCAGATACTATTCTGGTGTAGTCCAGACTGATGCACACTCCAGCAGCTCCATGCACTGAAACTTGACAACACCAGAAACCGAGGAAGGAATCAGAGTCCTAGGCAGGCAGGAGGGTAACAGCATTAATGCCCATAGCATTTCTGCAGGCTCTTTACAAATAAACCTGGAGCTCCACCTTGACTGCCACATGTCACCTCCCCTCTGCCTGCACCCACTGCAGTAAGTGCATTCTAAAAGTCAGAATGATCAGGAGGGGGTGTAAAAGGTCTTCCTATTAAATTTTGTTGTTGCCTTTCAATTTTACTGAGCATCCTTCAGTCCTCTCAAGACAGTAGGAAAGAGTCTTCCCACTGCTTATCTTCTGTTCATTTATCCCATGGCCAAAATCCCACTGCACACCCAAAGTGCAAACTTTTACCACTGTTTCAAGCTGTCTTCCTAAGCAAAATCCTCCCATGTCTCAAATTATGTGCTCTGTGCTTGAATCTTTATTTAAGACAGAATGACCTTAATATATAGATTTTCTCTCACTTTTATTTATGATAGTGCTGTGGGAGTTAATACTTGTTCAAGCTTTAAGCACTATTTTTATGTAATAAAAACAGGGTTATAAGTAAAAATAAAACTAGCTGTCAAATCTCACCTTAAAACCAAACAAAAGATAATCAATACGAAGCTTGTACTCCTATATCTCCTGAAACACTGAAATTCCTGAAGCATTTGAATTCCTGAAGCATTAAGTGCAGAAAAAAGATAATGTGTCTATATATGTAAGAGCAATACTGCTATCTCAGTATCATTCTGTATACTTCCTCTAATATAACCTGCTACCTTCTTTGCTTCTTTGACCACCATGGCACATTAAGCAGATGTTCCTATTGAGCTTTCCCCTGTGAGGCACAGGTCTTTCTCCAGAGTGATTACAGCTAATTTATAACCCATCAAGGTATATGAGAAATTCAGATGGTTTCTCCCAGTTTTAAGAGATCTTCCAGAAGCAATGCCTTTGGAATTCATCTGAGACCAGAACTGGGATTAACTGATATTTCAGTATCACGTTGCCAGCAGATGTTTAATATTTTCATATACGTTTGCCCTCATTAGAGAAACAGGATTACACTTTGCTGGTCTAATTAAAAAGGCTTATTTTTCTTTTTCAATTTCTCAAGGTCAGTCTTTCTCCCATAAGTTCTGCTCCACCTACTACTAAAATGATGTCACTTTAGTATCTCTCTACAGAGAGAAACTAAAACTAAGCTATTGAAAGTGTAAAGAGCCCTGTAACTAAATTTTAAACTATTGAAGAAGAAACCCAAAGTACTTAATTTCTGGTAAATCACAGATATACTGAAGTCCAGGTATCAGGAAAAATATTGGAAATTATAGCATGAGATATATGGTGTCAAATAGGATTCTTTTAGTTTCATGAAAGGAAAAAGATATATTTACGAAATACCCACATGAAAACAAACATCTTTCTAGAAGTGCTTCATTGTAAAAAAAAAAAAAGACATGATTGATGTTATTTGGTTTTTATTAAAAAATTACTATGTAATTTTTATGCTCCTTGTATTACTACATTGAAGAACTTCCAGAAATGGTTTTGGGAGAGCTGATAAGCATGTGCAGCACCAGGCTGAAAGATAGGAGGTAACAGGCAGACAGCTACAGGCAGTCCCAAGAGAGCTCAGCAGACTGGGAAAGGATTTCTTGCCTGACAGATTTAGCATATCTTGTGTAGTGGGGAAAGAGGTAGAGACTAGTGCTCAGTTAAAGCTATATTAGCATACAATGTCCTGTTAAAAAAACCAGCCTCAATTCACAGTTTTTTCACTCTCACCTCCATTCAACAGTTCAGTGGCTGTGGCTTTCATCCAACATGCAGGTTAAAACAATTCAGCTTCCTCCTATGTCTTTCAGAGACAAACCACCACACCACTACTGGAGCTTTGTCCTTCTTGCTATACCCATTCCATGCTGCATGAATAATTAAATAACCACAAGGTGTGTCACAAAAATAGTAGGAGAGTCAGAGAAGTTTTCCCTCTCTCAGTAATAATAAATACACCTAGAAAATGGAGGCAGGTTCACACCTGGCTGTGTGCATTGGGTGCAACTGATTTGATCAGTGCATTGATTGCTCTGACACTGCTTCTCTTTTCCATGCAATACTTCAGCTAGTGAGAGCAGGCAAGTGACTGTGTCAGAGGTGGTGAGAACATTTGCCTGAGAGGTATGAAAGCTTAATAATTTATTCAAAGCAGTACAGTTTCAATGGGAGAACTGAAGACTCTTCTCCTGTCTCTTCCCTCTCTTCAAAGCACCTTCAATAGAGAAACGCAGGTTCATAATCTTCAAGAAATAAGGGAATCCCATCTAACCCAACAACACTTGGGTAAAAACTTGCACCTCCATTTGTTGAAATTAACCTGCATTTCATTTTGCTATTTTCATAAGCAATGCTCACACTGAATATAAATGTTCGCTGTTTCTCCACGATAAATGGGACAAATTATCGTTTCATTCACCATTTATTTTTTTTTCTCAGATCCTCATCTCAGAAGTCAAATTTAACCCTGTCACTGTTCATTCCTTTTCCAGCCTCCCCGATTAAACAAGCAGAACTGGCTTCAGGTTTATTAGACAAAATTACAATCTTCTAACATGCCATACAATTTAACATTAAACCAGTAATTCCTAACTGATACAGGGGAGCCAAATAGAATACTTTTAAAACTTCATGTTCTCTACATGAAGCAAATCGACAATGCAGGGCAACCAGTGAACACTGAGAGCTCAGCTGATAGAGCAAGGGGAAAAAAGTGAACCCGGTATGAAAACCATTATGAGACACTGCAAAGCAGAATTCCAGGAAGTGCAGAACAGGTCATGGGTAATGTCCCTGAAACGCCTTAATGTGTGCAAACATTAAATATATTAAATATCTTTTTGGGTTTTTTTAACTGCCATATACAAGATGTGCTCATTCTGTTCAATTTGGACACAAAATGCTAGTGGCAGTGAGTGTGTGTGTTCAGTGATTCCAGTAATACTCAGCCAGAAAAAAAATTCATTTATTTCTGGAAAACTTCATCACATCAAAAAGGGACTGTATTACTTTTAAGGGAAATCAGCAGAGAGAGAAGTGATCCAGGAAAGTGACTGGGAAAGATTAATACCAGTAAGCAAGAAAGGCCCACATATATTTGATGTCAACATATGTCTGAGAAGGGAGTAACAACTTAAGGGAACAAAAGAGAAAAAAGAAAATGGTAGCAAATTCATTCAGACTGATAGTGAATGCATCAATTTACTCACTAGTATTTCTCAGCATGTCCTTCAGGGGGAACTTGACCCAGCAGCACCCAGACTTGGTTTGCTATTTAATACAAAGCAGGGGCTTAACTGCAGCTCAGGATTTCTCACAGGACACAGGAGAAATTCAAGAACTGCTACTGCATACCTATTACAGGGAAATTATGCATCTTCTTCAACCTTACACCCTCCCAAGCACTGTCCACCCAAAATACATAACCACTCCACAGACTGGTGTGCAGTGGTTGCATTACCTTCACTGTCTCAGAATATACTGGTTCAGATGGTGGAAGAAGCCAAAACACAGAGTTCCCTCCAAAGTATAATTACCTTCACAACTTGGAGGTTAGTTACATGGTTTATTGCTAGTTAACAATTACTAGCTCAACTAACAATGACTTCTTAGAAGGGCTGGCTCAACAAACTTCCCACAGGATTGCAGTGTGGATGAACCTTCACACCCATAGATGCCCACAAGTCCAGAAATTAGGACTTAATTTTACTCACTGCAAATGCAGAGCTCCAGCTTTCAGTGAGAGATATTCATTTGCTCCACTTCCTCTTGAATTTTTTGCAGTGTGTAATTTCATAAGAATTCATTCCCTGACATCCACCAAAAGAAAGTCATGGAGCTGAAATGCAACAGGAAATTCTGCTTAACAATAGGTAAGATATAATCTCACCACTAACTGGAAAAAAAAAAGAAATCTTCAAGCAAAATTTATCACTTCTATCAGGAAGTCTGTATTTGCTATGAGCTATAGCATCTAGCCCTCTGTTGTTCCTTCTCTTTAAAATCATGTAATTCTTAATTTCTTGACAATAGTACATAAACTGCTGGTAGCACAGGGTCAGCACCAGATAATTTCAAGAGGACAAATATTTTCTGACATGTAAAGAGATTACATATCACAGTTTTTTTATTAATGTTTTGATCTGGTAGATTTCTTTTTAAGTACACACTACTTCTAAGGCCAAACACTGGAAACCTTATTCAGACTGAATTGGTCTTATTCTGTGAAGCCACAGACATTAATTTACTTCTGAAATAAGTCTTTAAGCACCAATCCAGTTTTCAGAATGTGAACATACATACGTAGCAGAAAAGCTGGATTCTACCAAGAAATGTGAATACCAAGCTAATCTTAGCCATGCTGTACAAATTGCTCTTTTTGTCTTGAAAGCCTGGCACCAAAAATGCAATGTTTTTAAAAGGAGGTTGCATAATATTAATCAGATATGTAAAAATAACAAAAGCAGTTTTCCCTTTCACTTTAAAAAGAAGCAGCAACCATATGAACAGGGGATACTTGTCAAGATTAGATGGAAAAGGCAAGATCCAAACCAACACTGTAGGTCCAAAAATAAAATTCAGGTTAATGCGCATAGCTAAATTCAAAACTAGACATCCTAGATGCCTAATTCTATTTTCTCATACCACCATGCTCAAGCCAGTGCCCTAATTTTGACTTTCTGTTGCCTAATTTAAGTAGCCTGAAAGATCCTTCTCTGAATCACATCATGTAACACATCATTACATCTATTTAGGATACATTTAATGAGTTGTGTATACTCAGGTTTCTTCCTGGCAGCAGAAACAACTACCTCTCACTTTACTGTAAACCAGCATGAAACCATGAATATAGAGATACACTTTCTGGTATATTCTACATTAAGCCTTTCTAAGTATATTTTAAAAGAAGTTAAGTGGCTTCAGAGGTATAAATCTGTTTTTAATGAAGAAATAGTTACCTAAAGCTGCAGAAAATACATACATTTTAGATCATGTGTATAAAAATACAGGTATTTTTCACTGCTTGGGATCTGATCTGCCCAAAAACCTCAGTAATTCTACTGCACAGTAAACACCTCTTTGTTAAAAAATATAATTTTCTGGTCTCTAACATGGAAATTAGTAAACAACTTCTTTAGTAACCTAGGAGACTTTTTTCACTAAGGTTGTTTTCTAGTATTTCTTAATATTTGAAAGGTGCCACTTAGATCAGTATATATTATGCCTAAGAAAGTAAAAGGAAATTATTTTTATTTTATGGTTGTATTAAAGGAACGTGGAAAATCTAAAATTCAGTATTCAGAAAGCTGATTCTTTCAGGGTGAGTTTCTGGCCAGTGTATTGCACAAATGCCCTAATCTGCATGCCTTGAAAGTCTGCTGATATGAAGAAAATAACATAATTTAAAGGACATTCACAAAATACTTGAAAATAAGATAAGGCTGCCTTCATTGTTCATCCTTATTCTAAAAGATTACTGTGACCATGAAATCTTTCCACTGCTGGGAAGAGGGATAATTCCGTTCACAAATTGCTTCAGTAATGGTCTCCTGTTGCAAAGGCACACAGAGAAAATGTTCAGAGAATTGAAAAACATGCACAAATAACAGGGCAAAAACATTAGCTTCACATGCAAATTAATATATGACACAGAGAAGGTTTCTTTTATTATATAAAGTTTCTTTTATTAACTATGCCATGTTTGAATGAATTAATCATTGGTGAGGACAGAAATACTGTCAGGTTTTTTAAAAAGACATGCATACATATATACATTATACACAGCAATTATTTTTAAAAGTACACATGAAACAAACCCCCAAAAATGGCTTTTTTAGGTATTTTAAGAGTTCAAAATGTTTGTGAAGCTATATAAGCATCACTGTGATTATTCACTTCACTTTCCAACATAACATAGTATAAAATCAACTTTTTATTTTTATTTTTTCAAGCTCAAGCAGTTATTATAATTAATGCTAGCTGGTCAGTTAAGCCAGTTATTTGTCTACCACTTGTGGTGGTGAATGGTTAGTGGTTAAGCTTGAAAAAAGCAAAGGCTCTGAAGATAGGGAACCTTTTTCAAATACCCTGAATCAGGGCAAGGGTTCCTGTGACTGGAGTTCTGCAGGTTTATATCCTGAATTGCTATTTTATTTTAAAGCCCCTGCAAATGATGAAAACCTTCTGTTCATTCTGCCTTTTGGTCAGCAACGTTTCATTTTTACTTTTTTTTTAATCATTTTTCATGTCTTTACCTCTGCCTTCCCTCTTCTAGCTCCCCTACCAAGAGCAGTGATGTGTTTTTAAATCATACATATTCTTATGTCACTGATGATATATTTGCATTTGTTACCAAAGCATGGGGAACCAAAGACTGCTGAAAGACTGCTACTACCTAGGCCTTGATTTTTAGTAATGTGGCCTATCTGACAACTATAAAACTTCAGCATTCCAAAAACAGTTGGCTCTTCTTCTTGCATGAATGGTTTCACAGATTATTACTCAGAATTTGTGCAGGTGAAGGTAATTTCAGCCCTAGTAAGACTTCTCTCCCATTAAACTTTTTCTTAAGTAATTGTCCTCATTTAAAAAGAAAAAAACCTCCAAATCTTATCTGAGACTGTTTCTATCTATGCTCAGAAGATGTATTTTTGTAAGAAAAGTTCAATCAATGTGTTTTATTATTACATTGATTTTCCGCTTACTATAACTGCAAAATGTTTTATTCCTTCTGAAAAGAAATAAGATCAAAGTCAACATATTTTTATAACCTGATGAATATTTTCCACACTGAATCATTCAACAAATTAAAAATAAGCCTACAACACTTAAAATCAAGTTGAGAACCCAGTCCAATGTACAAGTGCTGCACATGTAAATACTTAATATTACTGAGTTCTTGGCAGACACATCTCATGTGTTCATATGTACAATATATTTAAACTGACAAAGATTCCACTTCAAATTGCTCCACCCAAATAGGACTCAAAAGATAGCACCATCAAAGCTTCACTGGATCTTGTCACAAGTTAGATGAGGTTCTTCTGTAGCAATTTCTCCAAGAATATGTAAACAGGGAATGTGAGCAACTACATCCAGCTCCTCCTCTCACTGCAGCAGGCACTGCTACACTGAAAAACAGCTACACAGAAGACCAGTAAAATTATTTGTGTAGGCATACAACTATTGAAGTAATGCATATTAGTTCTAGCAGTTAAAAAAAGACAAACTATTTAAGCCATATGTAAAGGTAAAAATACTGCTATCAAAAAGAAGCATCCTATTACAACAAAACACCAGGACAGAAAACCTGCAGAAAATGATTTAATAGACTCAAGAGACAAGGTATTTTCTTTGTATTATGCAATCCATACCTTTCCAATAGCACCATAAATAACTTCCAGAATCTGTTGTGCACGACAGCTGATACTGAATTGTCTGAAAAGCTCAACAAGTCATGGTTGTGCTATTACCCCAGAACTGCTGCCTGTACAAACTGCCCCAAGACAATTCTTTAAAACAAAACAAATGGCTGTCATGTGCTCATGCCTATCCATCAAACTGTCTGGAGAAAATATTCTTTGATAGGTGGGACACAAAAACATAACTAGACCGCAACAATAATCAGAAGCAAAGGCTTTATGCAAATGCTAAAACCTCTCAAAAAACTTCATCTCGTATTTTTCAAATATTAAAACCCCTCATTTGAGGCATGTTGCATAAGAAACCACAAAGCAGTACTTAAAGAAATAAGAAAGTGATATCAGAGCTTTGCATGGTTATTAAAAGATATCCTAGCTATTATTGAAACCAGGGAGCTACAATCAAGATGATCCTTACTAAAATAAACTAATGAGATTTGACAGAATATGAATTTAAGCCTAAATACCAACAGTGTCATGCTGTCGGCAAATGAAATATATTAACTGAAAACTGTTGCATTTTATTTAAGCCCCTGTCATGCAAAACTAGAAAAGAGGTCACCCTGGACCTTCAGGGAATCTGTTCTTAGAGAAATTTTAATTTTGTTCACCACTCTTGGGAAGCAAAAATAATGAACTGCCTTGCTCAGAGATATAAGAGGTGTGCCAGTCACACACTGACATTACAGTTCATATTACCTGATTTACCTACACAAAATATTCAGCTAAAATAGAAATAATAATTGGGACTAGATACTATGCTCCTTTGCTCACTCTTAGAAATCCCACTCCAATGGAACTGCTGATCTGAGCAAGTGTTAATAATTTCCCACAGTAAGTGGTATATTGTATCTGTCTCTTGTTTAAATCAGATACAGAAGGAATGAGGTTTGTGACTGTCTCCTCTCTGAAAATGTTCTAAGCCAGGGTGGATGGGGATTGGAGCAACCTGGTCTTGAGGGAAGTGTCCCTGCCAATGCAGAGGGCATTGGAACTTGATTTTCAACATCCCTTCCAATCCAAACCCTTCTGTGATTCTATGACTGTATGCTTCAGGTGTAATACAGTAGTTCCCTAAACAGCATAGAAGCTGTGAAGCTTCCATGCTTACTCTCCGAGTCAGTTACTGACATCAACATGGAAATGTAGACATCTGAGCCTGTGCTGTTTTGAATGACAAAAATGCTCACCCATCCAAATCTCAGACTGCAACAGCAAATCCAGGCAGCAATATGTGCAAATAAAAAGTGACCCAAAATCATGTAACACTTTCAGTTATACATATTTCTGGCCCATCTGGCCTCAGAGTGTAAGCAAGCCAGATTGAAGGTTTAGCTCTCTGCCTCTGGATAGCAGCTGGTCTCCTGCCGAGGTGTCTGCAGGCAAGTGCAGTGTGCTCTGTCCAAGTGGCCAAGGCTAGAAGCTCAAGCATGGATTATGTCATTCAAACTCTTCTAATGATAACATTTTTAGAGGCACTATTAGTTGAAGTTAACTCTGGTCTCCTACATTTCCAAATCTCTTAGAACATTTAGTCACAACTCCTACAACACAGTCCTAGCCCAGAGGAAGACAGCAGGTCACATTAGTCAGGAGTACACATCTCTTATCCAAACCCTGTAAAACCTTGAAAGCTCCCTACCTGTAAAACACTTGAAAATATACCACTGAAAAGCTTAACTGTCTCTTACTACATCAGTAGAACCAGCTGGTTAAAAGCTGTACTGAGATTGATCAGTAGACATTTTGGAGAGTGGTCAAATCTTCCCTTTGCCACTTCAATTCTAACAATATAAGAGAACATGCAACAGCAAACAGAAAAATGTATTCCTTGAACTTGGACAGCTTGGACTGCCTAGTAGTTCAGTAATAAAAACGTTTTTTCCTGTCTGAATGCCCTTGAAGATGACAGCACAATCAGGAATGGTGCTTCAGTTTAGCAACATTTTGCTGATACTGGTCCCAAACACTGAGTGAGAACTGCCTTAGTTTTCTGTCAGAAGGCCACTCCTTGGACTTGGTTCTCTTAATTTTGAAACCACCACAATGCCTGAAATTGCCTCTATTGTGATATCAAATATCATTCACATTCATACAGATTGAAAAAATCTTATCTACCCTCTGTGGGGATTATCTGTGAGCTTTCTGGCATAACACCTTTATTATACACACACAAATTGCTGAGTTCCCAACAGTCACAGTGGACATTCATCAACTATTTCTGAGAGTAAGCTGACATTGTAGTTATACATACCACTTTTAACAAAAAAGTGTGGTAAAAGGAAATCAAGAGATGTGCAGTATATGATGTTTCTGTTCATCAGAATTCCTCTCTGAAAAATCCCCATTTAAGAAAATGGAAACTGGTATTTTAAAAACATCCAATCCTCTGCTGAACATGCAGTTAAAAGGCCATCTCTAATATTTTCCTTATCACTTCCTAAGATGTATTTCGAGGGTCGGTCTGCTTCTACCTAGTGGAACAAACCCACTTATTTCTGTGGGTCAGAAATAAGTCACTTGTGAGACCTTTGAGTTCTGCAGGAGTGTAACTGCAAGGCATTTTCCATCCTAACTTGCATGCTAACAGGAGAAAATATCCTCCTTCTGTTCATACACAACCTTACAAAGTCTTCTTGCCCTCTTTCTTTCCTTTCTGTCTTCCTGGTTTCTTGATCACACTCTACTTCCAACCCACCAATTCATCTTTAGGGTCTCCCAGGAAAACAGAAACATAATTAAGAACAAAATGCATGGAGCTTATAGAAGATGAGAAGAAAAACCATAACTGGCTGGTGTGTTGAAGAGGCATACTTACTTGAGAGGCAGTATTATCATTCAAAGAGTTCTCAGAAAACCCTGGAGCTAGCTCAAGTTTATAGCAACTCAAATCTAATTCCAAGGCAAAGATAACACAGATCAGAAGACAAAACCAATCAATATTCTGGAGGGAAAAGAGCTGAGATTGTGTGATGAAGTGCTAAGTCAAAAGTGTATTAAAATGATTATTTGATATTATCAGGCAAAATGAAGACCATGCAAATCCCTTTTATGAAGCCCATATATCTATCCCCAGAGAAACTGATGATGAAAGTGATATAATCTGTATTTTTTTAATGAACTTCATTGATGCTTCTTTTCTTAAGCAACAGAAATCAAAATATTGCAAAAAGTAAAAAATTATGTAGCCAAGAGTATTAGACAGCTATGAATGTCCAAACCTCGGTCTCATTAAAACCAGACAATTAGTCTGAAAAAAATAACTTCACACTGTAAGAAGCCTAAGTTTTGAAAGAGAAAACACTGTACTCTGTGAAACTATAATCTCAAACAGCAAGTTGAGTGCTCAGATGGCATAAAATTATTTCCTTTATTTTCAGTCAGCTTGGAAAACTAATGTTTTAATACACTGCTTTTTTATTATAATTGTAATTTTTACAAATGTTGCTTGATCTTCATGTTTGTGTTTCTCTTCATTGCTTTTCATTTTCTTTCACTAATAAATTTCTATCGGTATATAGGACTTGCTTTAAAATTAGTATATTCCACCGTTTCGGGTTTTTTTCTGTAGATTTGTAGATTTCATACCAGTGAGTCATAACATCCATCCTGCTGAATTTTCCAGTGAGAAGTGCATAACCCACATTTTTCACCATATTATTAGCTTTTACCTCATGTGTGCTTCTTCAGTGGGATCAAGTGTGCTTCATTTTTGCTGTCAAGCAGACTCCTCAGAAGCTTTCTCCTTTTCTGGCTTAAGATTGAACATCTTGCTTCACGTGCATATATTATAAAAAGATAACCACTGTTAAGCCAAAACTGCACAGTTACAACAGCTAGCTGTGAACTCAATGTAACTGGGGACAGTAGCTAAGGTAAAAAGAAAAATTTTTAAAGCACACAAAGACTACATAAGTCTTGGTCATGGTACCCCATTGAATACTGTAGCACTGGATTAGTTGCTGAAGCCCTGGAGCTTCAGCTAGCTGTTTGTGAATCATTTTAAAAAACAATAGTTATTAAAAGTAACTAGCAAAAGAAGATCACTGTCACATGAAGGAGAAGGTGAGTGAATGACCATAAATTAAAATCATGCTGAGTGGCAGTAAACAGAACCACGGGAGCATCCGAAGGTGGTAGTGTATGCAGTACCTTTAGAATCCGTGTCATTTAGCAGAACTATTACTGATCAGGAAGAACATGTAAGAATTTAAATAAATCAGCACAAATAACTGTTGCATAAGAACAATGGTCAATACATTGTAGAAGAATCTTCTTGCAAGGAAATTGATTAACCACATGTTGTTCCTGGCACTGTTTGCCAGGAACTGTTTGCCACACTTGATTTTCTGGCAAATCCTAAATGGACTAAGCTTCAACACTGAGAAAATCTAATTTTTGTAGCAGCTATGTATGCTTATGGTTGCAAGCCCCTCTGGAAAGGGAAGGAAAAAAAAAGTAAAAAGCAAAAAGCAGGAAGAAACCAAGTACTTTGAAATCTTTAAATGTCAGGATAGCAGTACTTTTACATGATCTAAAAATGGGAAACTCAAAAAAATATCAACCCAAAATCAAGCAAGCTTAAGGAGCCATAGATATGTTCAGCCTCCTCCCCCAAATGCTTCCTCTCTTACTCTTTATCAGAAGGTCTTTTATGTGCTGTTTTCCCTGTTTCTCCTCAAATCCCCACAACAGTTCGTTTTAAGTAGTACCAGTGGGAATTTCCAAAGTCTTTGCAAAAGTGATCCAATGTAGCATTGAAAGGAATATTGAAAAGGAAACTTTAAAATCTTTGGGACAACGATACTGAACATTCTTTTACCAAGTTGTTGCCATGGTTTGAGGTGCTCTGAATAATAATCAGCAGGCCTATGAAGTTGCCCACCACGATAGCACTCCTAGGAAAAGCAAACATAGTATCTGCTCATCTTATCTGGATTGGGTTTAAGCAAACAGCTTTCATTCTGCATGCTTTCATGGTCAGATACGAGGGGGCAAAAAGTATAAACTACGTTTGGAAGAAATGCAGCTTCCCTCATCACTATTACAGGTATGATCCTGCAGTTTCCTATGCTACCCAAAAATGATCAGTGAGCAGGGAGCAGAGAACTGCATGTGGAAGTGCTCCTCACCTGAGTTAACTGCACATCTCTCTAAAAACCTCTACGAATCTCTACAGAGACACAACTATCAAGATATGCAGATTAGGTCTCCAAATGTAAAACAATGTGAAATCACTGTTTTGTTTTTATTTTTCTTCTGTTGAGTACTAATCAGGGAAGTACCTCTGAGACAGTGCACTGTAGCTCAAGCTGTGCCATGCAGTGTTGGGGTTTTTTTTTTTTTCCTTTTTTAACCCAAGCCTCCTGAAATGTAACTGTCTCCTTCAGCAAAGCATGTGTCTGGCATGCTTACTTTAAACCTGTATTTGTGCTCAACAAGACAATACCTTGCTAGAACTGAACCAACAGTTCACAGTGCTTCAAAACTACATTCATTTATCCCAGCAACTTGCTCTGCAGTATTTAATAGTGGGGGCCTGAAGAATGACCATGAAAAAGACAGCAAGAAAAAGGTCTTTTACTGATAGATTCTTGTAGTATCCAGCAACCAGCAGTTTAGGGACTTCCTCAGAGAAACACAGAGTGCTTCTGATTAAATAATCTACACTACACTCAGCTACACAGCTAGTTACCATTACAATGCCCCTAAAGCCAGGATAGCATTACATGCAGATTTCAGCTGGAACAAAAAAACAAGCAACAAAAATGCACAAAACAAAGCAATGGAATTTTATGAGCTCCTTCATTTTCATTTCTATTTCTTTCAAATATATGTACAAAGCTGATACTTTTCCAACTTAGATCCAGAGGGAGGGGGAAAAAAAAAAAATTACCTTAATTTTGAACACACTGAGGGAGTGTCCCCACCATCTTGTACTCCTACCCTTAACATCTTGTACTCAAGACTCCCCCAGCGAAGGGGCTGGGAAGAATTTCCACATGCCACTCTGCTCTTTCCACCTTCCCACCCGCCAGGCAGAAGGAGTAGATGTTCCACACATGCTGCTTGTGTGCTTTTTACAACATCGCAGCATTTTTCCATTTGCTTTTAGATGCCCACAGAGCACTTCAGCCCCACTCAGCTTCCAGCCCTGCACCAAGAACTATTTTTCTGCCTCCATAAATTATGAAAACACACATTGTGTTGGAACACAGTTCTATCAGCAAGCCCTCAAACTCCAGGATGATTAATTTCAAGATATGCTGTAGGGATTTTACATCAAGACTTGGTGGTGATTTATTCTCTGGTCACCTGCACCTGAGATGTAATTGAAAAGTACAGGGAAAATCCACACACGCACACTTTTCTGGGGCACTTCTGTTATTTCTTTTGGATTCCTACTGTCTCATAAACCAACTAAACCAAAATAAAATAGTAAAATTTAAAAATTACAAAAAAAACCCAAAATCAAAACAAAAAATAAAACCAAAACCAACCCTTCAAATAAATTAACAAAGACTATTAAAGGCAACGTCTTAAAGAAGAATAGTAGGGGTAAAAGTCATCAAATGCCCGTAGGGGGAAAAGTCATCAAATGCCCGTTTCGGGACACTTTTCGCAGCGCTGCCCGGAGCCCGGGACCGACTGCCCCTCGCGTCACATCCCGCAAAGAGGCACCCGAGCCAAGGGTGCGGGGACACGCACCCCCACGTCCCACCTCTCCAAGGCAACCTCCCCGGGTAGCCAGAGCACGGTCCCAAGGGATAGAGGGGCAGAAAAACCCCGACCAAAACAGCACCGAGAGAAAACAGAAACAACTCCACTCGGTCCGCCCGCGCACCCGCCCTCAGCTTCAGCGGGACACCGCACACCGTATCCCTCCGCTCCTCATCCCTCACGTCTGCCTCGCACCCCGGAATCCCTCCGCGCTCGGGAATGGGGTCCCCGCCCCGGCTTCTCCCCCGCCCCTGTCCCCGCTGCCGCCGGAGGTGTGTGTTTGCGGTGAGCCCCATCAAAGCCGTCTCTGTTATTGAAATATGAGGCGGCTTCCTCCCCGGCGGAGGCCGTTTTGGGGAGACGGGGATCGGCGGGGCGGTCCGGTCCAGTCCGGTCCGGTCACCCGCCGTCTTGAAGAAACTTCTCTTTGTTCGGGAAAAGATGGGGGGGGGGGGGAGGGAGGGAGGGAGGGAGGGAAGGGAGGGACCGTCCCGCCCCGGCTCAACCCACCCGGGGCTGTGACATCCCCCTCAGTTCTGAACCCGGGACGGAGCAGGGCGGGCAGAGACGGACCGATGCCCGAGGTGCCCCAGCACGAAGGGAGAGCGGGTGCTGCCGGGCTTGGGTCCGGGTCCGAGTAGGAGACCGGAGGGACCCATCCTGACCCTGGCATCCTTGTCACCCGAAATGCCTCGCCTGTGGCCACCTGTTTTACACTGTAGTACATCCGATAAATACATCGCACCTATTTTTTATTATAATTTTTTTCATCCTAATAACCCCCACAAACCCATATCCAGATGCGTTTTGGGGTTTTTGTTTAATTGGTTTTTTTGGGGGGATGGTTTGGTTGGCTTTTTTTTTTGGGGGGGGGGTGTTGTTTTGGTTAGGTTTTTTAGCTTTTTTTGTTGTTCTGTTTTGTTTTTTTAGTTTGGTTGAGTTGGTTTTTTGGGGGGGGGGGTTTTTTGGTTGGTTTGTTGGTTTGGGTTGGTTTTGGGTTGGTTTGGGTTTTTTTTGTGTTTTTTTTTTTTTTTGTTGTTTGTTTGTTTTATTGTGGTGGGTTTCTTTTTTCCCCTTCCAATGTGGTCTGCTGTGAAACATCTGATGAGACACAGCAGTGGCTGACCCCTGCTTGGTGACTCTGGCAAAAAACCCCCAATGTCTTCAGATGTGCTTTTGCTGCGGGATGTGTTATACTCTGGCATTTCCTGATCTAGTTGGGATTAATGAGCTCCAGCCTCTTTGGATGGTGTAGGCTGAGAGTTTGACACCCGCAATGGTAAAAGCTTAGCAGGTGCTGAGAGATGGTGGTGGAAACTTGGAGTGGTTGTGACACACACAACTGTGTTTTTCTGTTTAGCATTGGGCAAAATGAGGAAAAATTGTATCTGCAAGGTTAAGTTGCTGGGTTGCCTGTGTTTTATAAACCCTGCTTTCAATTCAAACATTGTTTGGGCCCCAATTTGCCAACATTTGTAGTACACCATCAAAGCTTGGGCATTTTTTAATTTTCTTTCTCCTTTCTTCTATTGTTTGATTTATGCTTTTGTTTGTTTTTTAAAATAACAGACACATTTAGAGATAAAACAGTGACAGCACCTTTTGTCTGCAGTTGTAAGAGGTGAGGTTTCATGTGTATTATTCTTTCCATGCCATGGGATCTACGGGGTTAAACTCACAAGCTGCACGGATTTCTAGCGAACTCCTTTGGGGTGGTGTGTCTCCTGATTTGAAATAAACCAAAATCCACTGATTTCTGCTGCTGGGCAGCACTTTGGCCCGAGATAGTGTTTAGAAACTGTGTATAAAGGCTTGGGGCTAACATTTGCCTGACTTGAAGGTTTTGTGGTGCTAGCCCAAGGCGTGTTCTCTATTTGGGGTGTAATAAGAGAAGTGGGGCTTGTTTCCTGGATTAATGATTCAATTAGATGTTGGGGGTAAAAGCAAAACCACAAGGGGATCCTGTTAGGTCCAGCTGTTTCCACCCCTCCACCCACCAGCACCCTCTCCTTTCATGCATCACTTTCTCCCGGTCTGAAACCACGTTCCCACCCTCAGACTTAATGGCAGGGTGGGGGGTAAATAAGGAACGGGAGCTGGGAGCAAGCAGAGGGAAGTGGTCAGAAGTGTCACGTTTCTCAGGGTGTCACAGACCCTAAGTCCCTAAATTCAATGATCCCTTCACGAGGAACTCTACTGATTTTTATTTTTTTTTAATTTTTTTTTTTTTTTTTTTTAGCTCCTTGTAGTTTTTAGCTCGGGACTTGTGTGCTTTTCAAGAGGCTTTTTTAGGTGCGGATCTGGGAGGGCTGGACCTAAGGGGCGAGGACAGGGACCTGGAGGGCAGGGTACTGGGACGGGGTGGGTGGGTGTGAGGGAGAAACCGCGTGTGTGGGTTTATTTTTTTCCTCTCATTCCTGGGGTCTGAATGGAAAGCACGTTGAGCTGTAATTAAGACATCTCGGAGGCGTACTTAACTCATGACGTGTTGCTTTTCTTTTCCTCTCGGTGAGAAAGTGGCTCTCTCTTTCCTGAATCAGGTCCTCTGCCACCCAGAGCCACAAAGAGACATTCGGGATATAGGCACACACACGCACACACTGACTTAAGGTGAGCACCAAAAACTTCCTCCGCACTTCGCTGTCCTGTGTTTCAAACTGCTGGAGAGTTCTGAGAGCATCTCAACTCGGGAGCTCTGCGCAAGGTAAAAAAAAAAAAAAAAAAAAAAAATTAAAAAAAAGAAATCAAACTTTTTGGAAAGTTTTTTACTCCTTTATATCTCTCAGCTAGATGGGGACGCAGCAAGCAATGACTGAGGCATCAGCTCCAGCGCTTGCACTTGAAGGGATTTTCAAGAGATCTAATTTGGCAGCTGAGGAGGGGGGGGGAGAGGAGGAGAGACGGATTGAAACTGGCTAACTTCAATGCGTTTAAGTGCTCTGTGTTACCAAAGGAGAGATCATATTGCAACTGCAGATTCCGTCTGAAAGACAAAAAGTTGTATACTTCTGCTCGGTGCCTTCCTCCTGTGGGACTATACATTTCACAGAGACTTGTCTTTCCTGTGAGATTTCTCCATCCAGTCAGAGACATTTAGAAGTTTTTAGGATGTAGGAAAAGGAAGACAGTAGAATGAAAAAAGAATTGCAAGGGCTGGAAGTAGATTTGCATACAGTACTGACCATCCAGTTAGAAGGAAGAAGTTTGTTATAAGATGTGATAAATTACATACTGGTGTTATAACTGGCTATTTATTATTTACAGAAATGACATTTGGCACAGGTTTTTGTATTGTCTCTACTCACCAAGAAAGTTAGGATGCCATAGTAGCTGCACATTAGGTGGTCCATGGCTGTAACTGTATCATTTTACTGGTTGTTTGCTTGGATTTTGGAGTCAAATGTATGTGTATATATATAGGTGTAGTAAAAAATGTTTTTTCATGGCAAAACTACTTGTGTGGTAGGTTTAGATACAAAGGATTGGAAAGCTTTTGCGTGCTTGAATTAGTTTTATTTTTAATTATGTATCATTAGAAAGTGGATTTATTAGTGCCAGGACCTTTCAGTGTGGAAAATGTTGCCATGTATGTTGCTGTGTGATGTCATGTAACTGATATAATATCATTAGAAACTCTGGGAACCTGCAATGTGTACAAAAGAATAATATAGGTTGTTAGCAGCAATGAGTTTTTATTAATGGCTTAATACTGTTTTAGTACCTGAAAGGGGGAAGAAGTGACCTGGAAAGATTCCTATTGTTTTGTTAGGGAAACATTGTTAGGAAAATGTGTGCAGTGGCTGCTAAAAGGTAGATGCAGTGAGGCTGTGTAACTATGGATACCTCTCAATAAACACAGAGTTTACTACAGAGAGACAGAGTCCTTTCAGCATGTGGAGAAATGTATTATAAACATGAAAATTATTGTCTCCTCTTCTGTGGAGAGGGAAGCAGGTGTAAGCAGTCTTATTCCAAGTTGTGTCATGCAGGATGCCACTAAGTCCTTGTGATACAAAGAGACAGCTCATGCCTCCCAGGCTTTTCTTATCTAATGGAGGCAGGTCTTCAACTCATGTAAAGCATAGCTGAGTGGAATTGCTCTGAATGCATCACCTGAATCTCTAACCTGTATGCACTTACATGTTTAGTAAAAAGGGGAAAGGGGAGAAGGAAAAATACAGCAAGAAGTAGAAGAAGGAAAAAAAAAAAGGATTAATTTGTGATACTTTTCAACATCATAGTTAAGTCAAAAGTGCAAAAATAAGTAAAAAAAATTGGGTAGAACAGCTTTTTCAAGTTAATTTTTTTAAAAAAAAAGGTCAGTGTAATAATGAAGACACTACTGCTCTGCAGTGAAATTGTGCCAAAAGGAGTGATTTCTGTGAGAAGATTCTTGAATGTTTAAGGAGATTCCAGTAAGAAGGAGAAAAAACCCAGAAACCTGTGTCATTATAAAGGAAAGTACTATCTACAGCAATGTCCCTTCCAGAGACATGACTGACATTGTAATTCACAGCAATGCATCCTTTAATTACAGACCTGGTGGGTTCAATTTCCTCTAATTTTCCGTTACTGTGCTTATAGAACTAGCAGCTTCTAGAAAAGCCCTAAAGCAGAGCAAAGGCTCAGGGCTGTGGGACAAGAAGTTTCAGAAAAGGGTGGAGTATACCTATGGCATGCTGCTGTGCACCTTTATTTTTCATTTCTAAAAGGATGAGAAGAACATTTTCTCCTGCAGGTCTGATTTTACATTATTATGTGACAAGAAGACATATTTTTGACCACTATTGATCACATTCTGGAGCCCAAAGAACTTTAAAACATTAACATTATTATGTTAATAATAATTACTTAATCATGTCACTTAGCCTCCTTGCCTTCAGTAAAAATATTGACTAGAAATAACATTGACTAACCTTTAAAACATCTTTTGAGATCTTCAAGTGAAGGGTGGCTTTGTAATTCCTTATATTTAAATGTATTCAGAGCTCTCCAAATCACTGCAAGGATTAAAGTGTGAGAGAACTGAAATTAGTATTTTCAGCTTTTCATTTGCCTTTTCACTGAAGCAGTAGTTAAACTATCCATGGAAGCTGAAATACTTTGCATTTCTGTTTCCTTGTAAACCTGACAGTGGATTTCATTACTTAAAACTCTTTGGAAATGAAAAGACTTGGAAACAAATTCTTTTCATATGACAAGCTGCCTCTGTTGGTTGTGAGGAAGTATTAGACATTCTGTCTCCACTGTTAGTAACTGTAGCATACAGTACTTGGTTTGAAAAGGTAGCTTGTAACTTGTAGGTAACATGGTCTTTGGGGTAAAAAAAAAGACTGCATATACTTAGGATTTCTATCAATGGTGTTTAAGGAGGATTAGAGGAAACAGCTGGCTAAACAAATATTAGGTGTAGAGTGGATGCAGTGGTATAAATTAATAATGCAGTTCTTTATCTGCTGGATGAATGGGAGGTTTTGTGGAGATAAGACAAGCTAAACATGGTCACTGTGTGCCATCTAGTGGATATTGGAAAGCGTCTTTTTTTTTTTTAATTATTATTATCATTCTTATTCAGAGCATCTGTAACTAATACAGGAGGAATTTAACTGTAAGTCATTAGTTTTACTCGGTTTTACCATTAAAAATTATCAGCTAGCTTTTTTTTTCCATAGATTAAGTGCTTATTGCCTATTAGAGCTGATAAAATCAAGTCAGCTTTTATTTAATGCCATTTGCTGCTAATATCTATTTCCAAAACCGTTTTAAATAATTCAGTAACAAATAGCCACGAATTCACACCTAGTTTGACATATTGAGCTTTTACTGTAAAAGTTAAGAGATTTCTTTACAAATACGGTGGTAGGAAAAGCTCTGTTCAACAGTGAGGATTAAAAAGCTCCATCCAAAATGACATGGATGTGCTTTTGTTAAAGCTCCATTTGTTTTGTTCTTGAATATTTTGTCAGTGATAGGCATAGACAAAGAAAATGTCTATTTCTCATGGCAAATAAAAGGCCATAAACCCTCTCCATCTTCTTTTTCTCTGCATGTCATTTATTTCTGCCTTCCTCAGACCTCACACATGCTTACTGCTTGGACTGTCCTTTCTCTTCATTGAACCATGGAAAATTACTTTTTCATCCTCTGGATTTTTTTATTCAGTTGTTTTTCAAGTGCTGTCAATACTCAGAGCTATAAAGGATCCCATGTAATAACCAGGTTTTAAGCAGGCAGCCACCCATCTGGATACACTTTGCGATTGGTTTTACAGTATGTGGCCATCTTACATGCTTTCACTTCCTAAGCTTTTTCAAAATTTCACCATCACAGATCCCACTGCAATCATCTCCTAGGCACATCAATCAGGTGATGAATCCATGGTTCTGACCCTGTGTTTTCCAAGTAAATGCTACAATGTCTACTGGAGCAAAGAACTAAAATACTTGGCAAAACCAAGCTCCCTGCCTTTTCCTTCCTCCCAGTTTTCATCACTGTCTGAGCAGTGAATCAAATGGCAACATCACACTTAGCAGAACAAACAATTTCCATGTCTTTCTCATTCACGTAGCTCTGAAAATACATTTATTTTGTTTGTTTCAGAATGGAAATCCTGAACATGATAAACAGCTCTGAAAACAAACATTTAAAGCACACATTAGGAAATCACAGAGCATTAATCTGCACTGACTACTTGAAAAACTTTTCTAAAGAGTTACATGAAATATTACTGTAGGAGGTTGTTAACATGATGCATGAGTTACTGGCTGAAGTGAAAAGGAAATCTGCTTTTCCATTAATCAGGGAAGTTTACAAATGAAAGACTAGGAATGTAAAATACCACATCAGCAAATGGACTGATTGATTTGATGCTGTGCTTTATAGGTGGCTACCTTTCTTTTTGGTTTTTCTTGGCCTGGCACTGTGAATCACAAAAGCTGCTAATGGAATCAGACCCAAACTTTATTAATGAGAGGTTTTTTCAAAGCAGAAACTCTTGCCTTGGACAAAACTTTCCACTAGAGTCACTGGCACACCATGTCACTGCCATTTTCTAGTGCAGGGCACATCAGATATTAACAGCTGAAGCTACATCGTTAATTGTCTGGCATAATGGGACTCAAATGATAAAACCAGAAGAATGTCCCTGGAT
Source organism: Calypte anna (assembly GCF_003957555.1). Lineage (NCBI taxonomy): Eukaryota > Metazoa > Chordata > Aves > Apodiformes > Trochilidae > Calypte > Calypte anna. The sequence continues at coordinate 68,281,671 of NC_044274.1, read as the reverse complement.
ATATGCCTCTTGTTTCAAAAAATGTTGGAAATCTTGGAATTTTTCTTATAGCAGAAGACCATTATCCTGAGACAGCTTTCCATTTATATCTCCAAATTACTTTAAATATTTGCAGCCTACAAGGAACATATGGGCAATGGATAAGTTACATTACAAATGTGTTTGGCAGGAATTTAAGTAGTAGAAATCAAAGGTTTCAAACTACTCTAGGGGAAAGAGGAAAGAAAAGTTACTTAAAGGTGGTTCAGGTGGTTCAAATTGGGTTTGATCTCTTTTGGTCTGTTCTTCTGCAGGTGCATGTAGTAAGACTAAGTTTGCTTGGGGGTTCTTATGCATTTTGTATCATGTTATTTTACACAGTTCATATCATGGTACCTGGCAATTCATCATTTAAACTGTATCAGTCCATTATACCATGAGGTATCCTGACATCTGTTATGATTAACATTTCTTTAAATTCAGAATTTCTTTCCTGCAGTAATGCCTATACACATGGGGAAGAGGCAGTTTGTGTACAGCTAAGCATATGTATATAAATGCCCACATGCCCTGTTAGAATGTGTAATTTTAAAAATTATTTTTGTTTTTTACCCCAGTGATATACCTCCTGTAAGTGATCCTTCTCTGGGAGGGTTGGACTTGTTGATCTTTCAAGGCCCCTTCTAATCCCTAACTTTCTGTGATTCTGTGATTAAACCTGAGTGTGTAAAATGGCAGGCTGCAGTTGATTTGTAGGCTTTAGCATAAAAACTGTTACTCCCCATTGTTTTAAAACTGGTGATTCATTGCTTTACTAGTTATTAGCTATCAGTGCTTGGTACTTACATTTTAGAGGATCATATACACAAAAGACAAGGTACAATACCACTGATCCAGCAAAAAAATATATAAGCAACTTCAGTTACATTAGTAGGTCAGTGAAATCAATAGAAACTCAGTTAGGGCTCAGTGAATAAAACTATTCATCTATTTGCAGATGGCATCTGTAATACTTCACATGACTGATCAAAAAGCAATGCATAAAGCCCCTCACCTTTAATCTGTTTAGCTTTATAGACATAAGTACCTCAGCAATGTCAATAAAGTGTTAATAAAAATACACATTTCCAAACAGTGGACAAATCAGGACCTACACCTGTGGTATCCCTGTGTGGAAAAAGTAGGTGTTCAACATAGGAAGAAAACTTTCATTGCTAAAATAACTTCCTAAATTCTCAAATTGTGACTAACAACCCATATACTTTTAAATATTTATGAAAATACACCCTAAAATATCATGCAGTGGTTGTTTTCCACCAGCATACTTTCAAGCAAATGAAAAACCCAGCCTTGGGTCACATACAAAAGTACTGCCTAGGAGTGGGAAAATCGCATTGCAAACGCTCCTGTTTTGTAATAGCTGTGAAAACTTTATATTAAGGGCCCAACCAAGAGATTTATAAGGATCGTATCATGAAAAAATAAAATTACAGTAGGTGCAGTACTATTTGTTTTATTGAAATTGCAATGATTCGTGTTGCAAATTCATCAGCCAATAGTGGTGCTGCCACCCTCTGATAGGCTTTGCTCATTGCCTATGGTAATTTTCTCCCATCTTCTAGCAACCAAGATGCTGTATGTGCAGTATTCAAGTTCTGCATTTTTAATTTCATGTGTAACAAAAGCTAATGGGTATATTGTTACTTTCAGATGTTTCAGGATTTCCAAATATCTGAAGAACTGTCAACTTTTGCTGAGTATTTGTAAAGCATTTCTTTAATAACTTTGAGTATATAGATTTAAAATAGGTCTACAGGGTGCCATTCAGTTTTTATTAAAAGTCAAGCAGCCAGCAGATTTTTTTGGTTTGGTTTTTTTTTTTTTTTTCAGATGTTTGGTTTGCGTTTTTTGTTCCAATGTATTTATTCTTTGACTGGTTTGATTAGAACATTTTTTCAAAGCTGTGCTGAAATAAAATACAGTTAGACTCAATGATTTTGAAGTTCTTTTCCAACCTAAATTATTCTGAATTCTGTATTGATGCAGTTACTGTGCATGCGGTGGGGTGTCTGCTCACCTGTAACATGCCACGCTGTTTTGGTGTAGTTTGGGGCCTTAACAGTCATCTCTGTGATCCAAAGAGCAATTGGGGGACAGTGAAAAGCATTTCTTACATGTTTTCTAAATTTTGCACAGATGGAACAGCGGTAATTCAGATGTTACTATTTATAAAGATAATTACAGGCTGTTATATTTTTACTACTAAATATTGATTAAAAGGCTTGTTAAAGCTGATTATTATCTGGCCAGATTGAATGGCACGGCTGTTCTCTCAAATATTATTGCAAATGAGAAAAGACACAGGAGTCTTTAGCTCTCACTAAAGAAATAGGCTATCAACATATTTTCAGTGCCAGGGTGAGAGGCACCATGTTCTTTATCCAGTGGCATGTGTAAGTGAGCACACAGTAGGAGACAGAGAGGAGCACTTGGCTGCTGTAGGGGAGTTTGTGTCTCTCAGCACAGATCCTTTGAGCCTATAAACCACATGCCAGAGGAAATCCAGTTGCACTCCAGATGTGTGATGCACCAGTCCTGTTCTGACAACATAAAAAATAAAAAAATTAAAAAGAAAAAAAAAAAAAAAAAAAAAAAAAGGCAGGAAGAAGTAAAATGTCCGAACAGGAGCCAAAAGTGTTGTGCAATTAAATAAACAATGAAATACACATTCTGGGAAATGCAGCGGGAAAGAGTGCAATTTTAAACCAAGAATCTCTCAGAGAAGATCCAATTGTCAGCTCTTTCACTTTGGCCACAGAAACCCCCATCAGTGTGTTCAAATGGTTCTCTTTAGTACCAATGTCTGGACATATTGAATAGGTAACTTATTTTTGTGCATCTACTGATTGATGCATATTCTATTATTTTATCTTAGGACTGTTGGTTCAAGCCCACAACATTACTGCAGTTTGTTTGAACTTCAGCCTCTTCCTGACATTTTATTGGGGAAATACAGCTTTTTATTTCTGGCTGATTATGAGTTTCAGCAAATATGTATTTCTGCGACATGCAATATAGAAAATAGTAATTTCAAAAAGCAGCCCTGCTTCTGCTGCTTCTGCATTCAATAATGCAGAATATATTCAATATTTTGAATATATTCAAATATTCATATATTCAATATATTCAATATTCATATAATATTTTAATAATATAAAATATTAATATATTCAATATATTCAATATTCATATATTCAATATATGCAGAATAATTCAATTCTGCATTTTTTCCTTTTTTTCCTTTTTTTCCTTTTTTTCCTTTTTTTCCTTTTTTCTCTTTTTTCCCTTTTTTCCCTTTTTTCCCTTTTTTCCCTTTTTTCCCTTTTTTCCTTTTTTCCTTTTTTTCCTTTTTTTCCCTTTTTTCCCTTTTTTCCCTTTTTTCCCTTTTTTCCCTTTTTTCCCTTTTTTCCCTTTTTTCCCTTTTTTCTTTTTTTCCTTTTTTTTTTTTTTTTTAGTGATTCCAGAAACTACCAGGGAACTATGATTTACTGGGTTTATGTTTTTTTAAAAAATTTATATTACTACCAACTGTCCATTTTATATTGTTTCTCACAAAAAAGTTAGATAAAACCTTACAGATGTAGAGTAATAATGGACACCACATGTGGGATGGCAAGAGCACACCCTAACAACTATATCTAAAGAGAGGAAGATGGGGGTCTCCCCTGTGAAAATACACTGTCTTTCAGTTCCTTTGACACCAAATAATCAATTTAGCATCTTTGCTCTATCAGGCTGGAATATACCCTAAACTATAACCTGAAGTCATTAGAATACCAGGATCTTGGTTCAGTAAGTTTTGTTTTTCTGTCTTCCACAGAAAGGCCACCTATGAACTATGGTTCTTTTGGCAATGGTGTTGCTGTACTATTGTGTCTACTTCAGGAAAATTTATAGATAGTCTTTGTAGTCTGGAGGGAAACCAGAAGCAAGGATATGCCTTTTCCTCTGCAGTTGAAAGTGTTCAAGTTCAGTTAACTGTGCAATGTGCAAATAAATATGACCAAAAAGTACAAATTAAATACTCTGTTTGTCAACAGCTGTAACTTTTTATCCCAGTGTTTTTGGCATGAGTATTTTCATTTTAGGAACTCTTAAAAGATCTGAAAAAACAAACAAACAAACAAAAAAAGAAACAAAAAAACTAAAAGGCAATTCTGGTTCTCTTTAGGTATATAAACTCCTCCCAGACTTCAGTAAGGACAACATAGCACAGAGCAAATACATGTGGGCATACCTCCAGGAGAATTTCTTTCATAATTCTCTGTCAGAGAAGCTTAAATGTGGCAGATGGCCTAGAAAGCATAACAGTCTACTCTTGTAATTCTCATAACATTTTGTGGGTTTGTTTTATTAGGTCATCAGTTTTAAAGTCATAATATTAGATAAGAGTCTTAACTCCCACTAAGAAAAGTCTTTTTTGGCATTTGTGCTTGCGATGGAAAGCTTGAATATCTGAACTGCAGAAGTAAAATAAAGAGTCCTAATAACATGATTTCATCTAGCAATTCTCTGTATCAGTGGGTTCATTGACACTGAAAGGGATGTTTTCATCTCAGTGGTTTCCAATGGCAGGAAAAGGGCTCAAGGCACTCACAAAGAAATACCAAAAAATCTATTTAAACATAAGAAAAAACTGAAGGTGACTGAACACTGGAACAGGTTGCCCTAGGAGAAAGCATCTCCACTCTTGGAGACAGTCCAAACCCAACAGTACCCAGACCTGAGCAACCTGGTCTAACTGACCCTGCTGTGAGCAGGGCTAGGCAGTCTCCAGAAGCCTCTTCCCATCTCAGCTAATCTCTGATTCTTTGCCTCTTCCAGTCAAATTCATATTTGCTCATGTATCATTTACACTCGCAGCACTGAAGAGAAAAAAGAGTAATTGATTTATGTAGAAAAGGCTACGGGTTCTTTCTTGACGGCTTGGGCATACTAAAGAACAAGAGCAGGGAAGGACAAAATGATGCCAAACCTCCATCCAGTCTAGCAGTATTTTCCGATGCCATTCAAGGAAAGAAGAAGGGCAGAAGTAGTGGGAAACAAAGAGTGAAAATCAACACAATTGTAATTTTGCTTTTCTTTAAACAAGACTAGAGAGGTGTGAGGGGGAAGCTCTCCCATTCTGTGCATGGTAAGTACTGCTGTCAAATGTTGAACAGTCCTCTTAAAAATATGTTTAGCTGGATCTGGAGAAGGAAGCAAAGAAAGACAGTAAACATAAAGCAAATACATATAAAAAAAAAACATACAGAAAACATAAAGCATATTTACACAACATTTCCCAACTGACTCTTCAGTTTCCTATCAGGCAGCCCTTAATTGCTCTGGGCTTTGACCTTTAATGCAATTCTCCAGCACTAAACTGATCAACATCTCAGGATTGACTCAGGAATCTATGGGTACTTCATGGTTGATTCAGTGCTAGAAGAGCCTTTTGAAGTGTTATCTTTCATCTCAAAATTACTTTAAATATGTTCCATATAGTGTATTTCTTGTGCAGTGAAGAATGGGCACACAGATTTCCCTATGATGCTGACCTTTTCTTTCCTCCGTTTGAAATAAAATCACAGTAAAGGACAGCCAAGGGTGTGTAGGCACAAAATAGACTGTTAGGGATAAGGTAATGCTTACTGAATCCTTCTAGTATAGTTTATCATGTCACAGTGCAGGAATTTGAGTATGATTACAAGTCAGGAAACTTTATTGCAAACTGTAGACCAGCACCTTTCTGCTGGTATGCTCCTGCCACTGATTGAGAATTTCAAGGTGCATAATGGAGTACCCAAAACTGATTTACAGGGAATGGTTATTGCCATCTTAACTCCTTGCTTTTTCAAGAGAAAAGCTGTGGTTGCTGTACTAGCAGAGACAACATAACACAGTATCAGATTGAGATTCAGGCATCTGAAAACAGACATTAATTGTTATATTTTAATTATGTATGCCTTGCAATAAAGAAGTGTTGCTTGAGAGGTATAGTTTCAGTTCCCTGCTCAGACTTAAATACCTATATGACCTTGAATAAGATGGGAGCTCTTAGTCCTTCATTTCTCCATCTATAAAAATGGGATGATAAAATTTCCCCTCTTCCCAGTGATGCTATGAAGATACAGATGTTCATGGGGGCAACCTCATAAGCTTATCTTGTAGTGGTATAAAGCCAGGTATAAAATGTGGCTCTGCAACCAATTCAGTCAAGCAAGGCATATAATTACCTCCAGCTCAGTGCTATATATATTTCTTCTTGTGACACTGTCCTGAAGAGTGTGTACCTGCTTTCATACAAACTAATCTAATCATGACCATCTCCAATGGATTTGGGAATTTTTATAATAAAGAAAATCCAAAGGATCCAAAGGAGAGTGCATCTGTATCATTGCTTAATTGATACAACTTATTTTATTTATTTTATTTTATTTTATTTTATTTTATTTTATTTTATTTTATTTTATTTTATTCTTATGAAAAACTCATGGTTCAAAAGGGCTTTATGAGCTTTTGTGCAACACTGAATCCCAGCAAGGTAGTCACTGAGCTGAAAACAACACTTCCTCTAGAAGTTGGAGTTGTTCTCAGCACTCGTATTGCTTGGGGCTATTATCTGCTGTGGTACTTCAATATTCTGAATAAAGAAATGCCTTCATGTTAGACTGAAAGTAGGAAGATTAAAATGGGAGTGTGGGTAAAGACAGCTTGGCAGGACTGTGAATTGCATGGGTTTTTTAAAAAGAAATCTGCTTCAGGAACTTTTAAATTTGCTTTTAGACAAAATACAACAAACTACCCAGGGAAGATATAGAAACAACAACAAAAACTACAAAAAAATAATGCATCTCTTCAGTTATATGTATATATGTATACATGTATTTAGTTATAACAAAAAAAAAATACAAAGAGCAATAGAAATTACATATTGGCTTTTGTGAATATTTTTCAGTGCTAGGAAGCTCACATTATTCACCTTGTTTATATTGTGTGAGTAGGAGAGAAAAATCTGGTCAAAATACTTTGAGCAATGAGATGCATGTTCTACATGAAGAAAACAAAAAAGATATTTATGGCTTATATTTTATTGAAAATAGTCATGTTTACTTTTGTTTACTTTTCTAAAAGGTCATTCAGCAGCACGAAAAATGTTAAATTACAGTAAAGATTGCATGTGCTAAAGTCTTCTAGCTCATTGATTGATATGCCAATAATAATCCTAGTAATTTTCTGACTTAATTATTCCTTTAAAATATATATATATATAGCTTCTGAAATTTTTAATTTAAAAATTCGTGGACTTAAGGTCCACGAATGCTAAGGGTAATATTTAGGTATTTCTTATTGGATATCCAAAGCAGGTAAACTGGTTTCATATCCTGACCAACATCATCTCTCGTGTCTGTCTTGTATGCCATCCTCACTGGCATAATATTGTTAGATCCTTTGCTATTGTTATAAAGGTTTAGTTCCTCCCTGTGCTCAAGGAAGGTTTTAGTTATCAGAGTATTTGATCTTCTCTCTTTCCAAGCACTGGAAGATGGCTATTTCAAGTTTGAGAAGGCTAATCTTGGGAAGCCAAGTTTCCCATTGTACTGGCAGGCCCTCACCTACCCGTGCCACTTCTTAGGCAATGTCAGGCTGCAAGCCCCACACTGAGCACCAGCCTTGGCAGGATTGTGCTGTCAGTCTTTTATCAAGCAGTGTTCATTTTACAAAACATTGTTGGCAAACAGTGCCATCAATCTGACCAGCTAACACATACCCAGACCCTTGAGTTGACTTTCAGCTAGCATGTCAATCCAATCCTTACTCTGCTGATTTCCTAATTACATTTTTCTGGGTATATGCTTGATAAAGTTGTCACAAAATAAAGTTCACAGTTTCTGGTACCTGTCATGAAGATTTACCACCACAAAGGAAACACTGATTTTTGTCATTCTAAGGAGCACCTTTCGGAGCTTTTCTTGGTTGAGACCATTTTGCTGCAGAGTAAGGATGGGAGACAGAGACCAGAGGGAGGGAGGTATAAAGATGATGACTTTGCCCCCAGCTCCTGGATGGAAAACAACAATAGGGAGAGCAACTACTGTGCAGCTGCTCTTCTTGCTCCAGTAACATCCACTGTTTCACTCACCCTCCTAAGTGCAGACAGCATCACCCTTTCTCTTGGGTTCTGTCACAGGTTAACAGCACATTGATACCATACCTGTTCCAATAGTCCTGTCAACTGCCCCTTCATACAAGCTGTCCTGAGACACCTTTGATAGCACACATATCAAAGGGGATTGGCTTTTAAAGCTCTGCATTAGAAATGCATCTCACATTACCTGTGCCAAACTGTCCCCCATTTATCTTATTCAGCCCAGTCAGTGCAGAACATCCTGTGCATAATTATTTCACAAGGGCTAGAACACCATTTTGCACACCCTCAAATACACCCTCATGATAATTTGATATGGAAACCATTTTCCATGCTCACATTTTAAGCTGAATAATTATTGCATCAGAACATGTGAGACATTTTAGAGACTTTAGGGTATTCAAGATTTTAGTGTGAGAGAGAGGGCATTTATGACCTTAGAGTTTTAGGAAAGCCAGCATGGACTAGTGAGCAGTAAGGGATGTTTTACAAAGTGTGATATCTAATACTTTCCCCATTGTGGTTACATATCATACACACTTAGCAATGTGGCAGAAGTGGCACAAAGAAGGAGTGGAGGTTTAACCAGTATATTTTTAGGATACATCTCTCAGCAGTCTCCTTGTGCTCATTCATCTGTGTGTGGTGGCTGACTTAGGCAAACTGGCTGAGTAGTTCTGCTAAAGCTATCACCCGTGAAAGCATTCATTGTGTTGTATTTAAATAACAGTTGCTACACTTCTGACATAATGCTTTTACTTGTTTGAACTAAATAAGAGCTGTGAGCCACTCTGAGACACTCTTCTAGGCATAATACTGCAGGTTTAGCTGGGAACCACTGGGCTGCTTGTGATGAGCTTGTATTCAGAAGGTTTCCTTCAGAACCATGAAAAGAATACTTGGTATTTTCAAATCACTTTTCATCCCTGCATCTTAAATTATGTTACAAATCTGGCACTAGCATTAAGTCATTAGCTAAAAGTAGAGATGAAGTTAAATTTATTTCCTAGTTATTTAAAAATAAAAGCTTATGTACTAGAACATATGTAGTAGTTTTGAAGCAAAGAGAAATCTTGGCTGTGCACTTCTGTTACCCAGAGAATCTTAAATATGCCAATAAATACAGATGATGACAAACTCTATTTGCAGTGTCTATACAATGACTGCATGCTGTGCACTACTCAAAGATATTGTATGGAGTCACCATGAGACCCAAGTAACAGATCAGCAATGAACACTGCCAGAAAACATTTTCAAGTCAGGATATTGCCTCAGCTGCCTTCTGCTGCTGAAAATGTTTACTGAATTTATAGCATATCACTACAGTAGCTTGTGCATGTCTCTTGTGAAATTACTTAAGGTGTTTTAAAACATCTATAGGATCTATTCTTAGATGTCCTGAGGTATGCTAGATAGTTAGATTTGATTCTCTTGTTTCTTTACCAAGTAAACACAAGAAAGAATTTTTAAGGTTTCCACACATGTGGAAGTACATTGGAAAGCAGTTAAAAATTTTTTGTGAGTGGAAAGAATCATAGAATCATAGAATTAGCCGGGTTGGAAGGGACCTCAGAGATCATCTAGTCCAACCCTTGACCCACCGGAGCAGTTGCTAGACCATGGCACTGAGTGCCACATCCAGTCTTTTTTTAAATGTCTCCAGAAATTACTTGGGATAAAATTACAATTGACTAAGAAAGTGGAGGTGCTTAACACAAAAGTTTGAAATTAGCATAGAGAGGCTAGGTATTAACTTGAAAGACACTCGGCTGTTGATCTGGATGCTTTTTCTTTCTGGGATTTACTGCTTGTTATGCCATGAAGCAACAAGGAACTGCACTGTATTCCTCACTGAGTACCAAGCATGAAACCTTTCACTGCAATCACATCTTTTATGTCCTGTCAGAATAATATTATTTTTGAACTTTTTTCCAAAACTTCATTAAAAGGTAAATAAATAGTAAGTAAATGGTAAAAGTGATGAATAATTATACATTAATAAATCAGCTAAGATCTAAATATTGTTTCTGAATTCAGAGAACACAATGAAAGTCAATGTTGTGGTAAAGGTGCTATTTATAGCTTATACATTCAGAGTTTATACTAGAAATGAGTTTATAATGGAAAGTATGTTGGCTTGTGAGAGTTCCAGTACCTTTTTTCAGCAAAACCTAATTTGAGCCATTTAAGTGAAGGTGTTTGCAGTAGAGGACTTTATGTTAAGGTGGTTTGTTTTTTTTTCTTATGACCAATTTGAAATCCTTCATAAAATATATGTGCCAGTCCTTTTATAGTAAAAATTAAGGGAATTTCTTGGCTCTTAAATAACATCTGGCTTCACAGGCTTTGATGCCCCTGTTGTAAAATAGAAGTCAACCACTAACTCACATAGTAACTGTGAGAGACAGTGCACAGCCACAGCACATTCTCAGTTCTTTCTCTGATTTTGGTTTTCTCCTTTTGCTGTCACTCTGCTCAGAAGAGATGTGATCTGTTGCAACCACTGTCTGCTTTATGTAGAATCATCTGTCAGGTGGTGCTTGAATGGATCTTGACTCAGTCTCCACTCCTGTTCCCCCACCTTGTTCTGTCAGGGAACATGCAGTCCTTCCTGCAGCCATATTTTTGCCTAGCTGCTAAAATCTAGTCAATAATCTGGTCTGTTTAGTGTAGTGTTTATGGATTCAAAGCTACATTACAACTGAGGAAAAGCTGTGACCCATGTAAAGTCTACCTGGAACTGAAGTCCCAGTCAGATGCTCAGGCAAAAGTGTTCCTTTTCCCCAGCTCCTTGCCCACATTCTTAGAGAAAAATCTTGGGTTGTTGTTGCAGTAGCTCTCTGCTTCCCATAGAAGAGAAAGTATCAAATTTCCTTTTTTTTTTTTTTTTTCTTCCAGAACCACTGAGGCACTGTGACTCCCTGAGAGTAAAATGCCTCTGGTATCTAAAGACTGGAATTGTTCCATCTTGACACCAAGAAAGATCAAAGCTATATGCTGCAAGTTAGTCTAGAAGTGCAGGAAAATGGTCCTTACTCTGCATTTATATAAAACAGATCCATGGCTATACCTCAAAACATGTGTCATGTAAATTTCAGCTGGAAATAGCAGGGTTCAAAGGCATGAATCCTATGGAGTGTAATCTTTTCGTGGGATGTTAGAGGTGCAAAACTTTTCTTCATCAAACACAGGCTGTCCATGCGTTCTTTTATGTCTATGTCAGATTTAATTAGAGCAATGACCTGATTTTTCAGAAATATATTTCTAATGTCTACAGTACTTCCAGTGAGACTAGATCATCAAAAAGCTCATTTATTATATTTATGTTTTTCTGATGGTTTAATTTTGAGGCTTATGATAGTACTTTAAAAATAGTATTCATTCCTCAAATTGTACAAAAGAGAGGGTATTTTATAAGATTATTAGCATGTGTCAGCCAGCTAAAACATATTTTTTAATCTTCTGCTAATTTCAGCGACATTTTCTTTACTACTTTTACTGTGGCCCCTAAAATAACCAACTCTTCTCCTCTTGGATGTGCAATCACCATGAGAATGTTAAAAAAGCTGTTGTATATGAATAACATCTTTTTGAAACAGGTTAACCATTACACCAGTATGAAGGAGGGGTGGGTGTGGAGTTTACACCTGGGATGTGCTCAAGTCCATCCTGTGAGTTTCCAGTCCCAGAGAACAGCAAGTTAATAGTTTGTGAATACATCTTCACTTTAATGCCTGGGATCCATAGTAACAGGACAAGTAGTAATTTATTGATTTATTTTTTTTCAGAGCGCACAATAATGTTGAAACAAATTATTTTATTGTAGATTTTGTGTTTGGAATTTTCTGTCCTTGCCTCCAGTAGACAGATGTAGAAAGAGGACAGCAAAATTCCTGCATGCTGGTTTATCTTAGCAGTTTTTCCTGGTACAACCAGCCAAAAGCATGTCTTGATTTATCAGAGTATGTTCAACATCCAAAATCTGAATGATCATCCACATATACACATGCACATATATGCTTGTGCAGATATATATGCACACATGCATAAAGATGTGTGTGTATATATGTATGTAGTATTGTATATGCACAGTGGGAGATCTAAGAGCTGTTTCACCTCTTTTCCTGCTGTGGCTCAGGCAGAGCATCTACCTTCCGCTTCACAACAGTAGCAGCTACTGCAGGAACAGATAACCCATCATAGCCAAAATAGGGCAAGTTGCTGGGCTGGTTCAAACATGAAAATCTTAGGCTTTCTGGAAGGCAGCTGTGGGCACAGCAGAGCAGAATGTGGGATCTGTACCTGTTCCACGGATAGCTTGTCCACTGTGTCCTCTACCACTGATGCAGTTGCACAAGTGTGAGAAACCTGGGTGCTCTATAATAGACTTTACTTTGCTCACCAGCTGTTTAAATTATATTCTTAGGAGCTTTCTTTCCACCTAAAGCTCTGCCTATGTTAGGACGGATCTGTCAGCGTTGCTCTACCTATCTAGCTAAATCAACAAACCTCTTCTAGTGTAAATTAAACTTAATTAGGGATTAGCACAGCTCCCAGTGTCTTGTTTGGCAGCCCTCAGGCTGAGAGGTGGAGCTCTAATAAAGTTAGATTATGAAGGTCTTCACAGGGATAGGTTTTGGTGTTTGTGGCTTTTTTTTCACCCCTGCTATCTGACTCCTTAAAAAAACCTGCCCTGGCAAAACAGTTTCAAAAAAATAGCATTTCTACTCTGAACCCTGATACTTGGATGTAAGTGAATCTGTTCATTTGGCTTCTGAGAAAGAAGTGAAACCGGCCTGACCCTAGAAGATTGAAGCTACTGGTAAGTGAGAGACCCCAGAATAGTGTCCATGTCCTGTGTTCTCAGCAGTTTATGTAGCTTGGGAAATTTGTACTAGTCACTGAGATCAAATCTGGCTTAAGTAGGAGCCAGTATTTTGGTTGGTTTATTTGATGATTTATGGTCCTACTTGAAAATCACAACCCTAATTTCTAAAAGCAGTCAGGAAATGGTCAGCCTTGTTGGTGCTTGGGACAGATCTTCCACAGTTTGACAAATGTTTAAGGTGGTGTACAGAAAAATTAGAATTACTCTGTAGTCCAGACCATGGAGCATCAGAGAAGAAATTATCAGAAATACCAACTTTCCAGGGAAATTCTTAGTATATCCTCCTGTTTTCTCTTCTTCCCTGTGGGTAATTGGAGACTAGAGGCAACAGCTCTCCTGCCACTAGCTCACCAGAGGGAACACCAATCCTTTTGCTTCCAGGAGGAATTTGGGGCAGAGATTTTCCACTCATGCAGTTTTGGAGAGAAGTTTTTTCAACTTGTAATGCATTGTTTTCATTGCTTTTTAGTTCTGTAGTCCAGGCCACAATTTAAACCCCTATTTACCAGTAAGTGGAGCTTACTATGGAAATATTCCTGTTGTCCTCAAAAGCAATTCACCACTCTAGTCTCTGGGACAAGTATTTTGTTTGAAAGTATCAACAAAACTTTAGTAAAAATAAGAGCATAAAAAGGGCAAGTCAACCTTGCCCTGTGCACATCACCTGCAGTAATTGTTATAGAAGGATTATACATTCCCCAAAAAGGACAGGAATGGTGCAGACTGGCTCTCTTTTCCAGCATCTGAAGTTGATAGTATGAGGTTTTCATAAGAGAAAGCATCCATAGCATCTCTCTCCCTCTCAGCATACTGCTCAATGTGGCAAACCCAGCCTCATAAGCACAGCTTCACTTCAGAGGTGAAGACCTGGATTGGGTAGCACTGGCTGGAGCTTGTTCAAAGCTTTGGCAAGTGCTATTCTTATGTCTGTGAAGCTGGAAAAGCCTGCATAATCCTGAGGATGTTAAAACACAAACAAAGTCTTTGCATTTGTTCTGGTTGACTGTAGAAATTCCACTCTCTGTAATTAGCTTGGTTAAGTGGCACTTGCAAAAAAAGTTTGTGGATCCTGCTTATCAGGATCAGTTCATTTAAACTGGGTATCCCACTTATGTATCTCTGAAACTTCATTAATTTTTATCCCACCACTATTGTGGGTATTCTTATAATTGACTAAACAACGATATGGCTTAATCTGTCATAATACAAATGGAGAGAGTTTTCTTGGTAACTGAAGTTTCCATTTCAGATGTTGCCAAGAAAACCTGTTTTTTGGTACAAGTTTTTATTTTTTTCTGAAATCTGCACAGTTTTACTGTACCTGAAGGGCTGACCAAAAGCTAAAATATATTGGTGGAAGCCAAAATAAATGTCAGAACAGTTTGATTGATTATGACATTGATTTTTTTTCCTAAATGTATTTGATATCACTACAGACCTCAACAAATTAAAACCCATCTTTAGGATTTGATTCTATAATCTCTATGTTTATCTATACTAAACTCAGTGCTGTCTGTGCCTTCCCACACATTCTTTTTGTTAACATATGCTTATATGTTACTTAATTGTGTAGTTGAGAGTGTAGGTGATTCCTGGATACAGATTTTGCAGTCACGTCTTCCTACAGCTGAATATATTTAAAATATGATAATATATCTAAACATACTTTTTCCATTGTGCTAGGGACACTAAGCTGTATACCCTGCAAGCTGGTTTGCTTACCACTTACCATGGTATGTTCTGCATTATGATTTTATCAAACAGTTGCAAATTATTCAGTTAATCTATATTTTGCATTTTATGGAATTTACTCAAACCATTCTACTATTTCATTACAAGGCTGTTAAACCAGGATAGTGTGCTGGGAGGAGCTCCTATTATTTCACACATTACGTCCTTGCTTTACAAGTATTACTTTCTCAAGTGTATTATTGTCTCAACTTAATATCCTGAGTAATTTTCTTAGTGATTCACAGTGGAAGTGGATCTTTTATTTTCCTTTGTTTTTACATCATTCTAAATCTCAAAAATGTCACAACCAGAATGAATTGTGAAAATTAAATGCATTGTGCATTGCCTTGCCATAGTTCTGAAGCATAAGAGCTGTCTTCACATTTTGCACATAACCACTGCAGCAGAAAGACCTAAAACTTCCATATGACTGAGCATTCCAAAAGTCAGGCCATTAAGCCAGCCACATGTGTAACCATTTAATTTGCAGATATTTAATGATCTGTATCAGGGACAACAGCAATGTTACATAAAGCATATAGTCTACTTAGGAAATTGCAGGAGTCAGATACCAAATCAGAATATTAAAAGCTGCTTTGAGATAGCTCTCAGAAGAAGTCCCAGTGATGAGAAAGATGTTTCTCTGCTACTGCTAAGTATTACTGAGCGCATGTTTGTATCTGCATTTGGAGCAACAGGAAACCCTGTCTGAGTATGTTGGACCATGAGCCAGCAGTGTGCCCAGGTAGCCAAGAAGGCCAATGGCATCCTGGCCTGGATCAGGAACAGCGTGGCCAGCAGGTCCAGGGAAGGGATTCTGCCCCTGTACTCAGCCCTGGGGAGGCCACAGCTTGAGTCCTGTGTCCAGTTCTGGGCCCCTCAGTTCAGGAAGGAGATTGAGGTCCTGGAGCAGGTCCAAAGGAGGGCAACCAGGCTGGTGAAGGGACTCAAGCACAGATTCTATGAGGAGAGGCTGAGGGAGCTGTGGCTGTTCAACCTGGAGAAGAGGCGGCTCAGAGGAGACCTCATCACTCTCTACAGCTCCCTGAAAGGAGGCTGTAGCTAGGTTGGGGTTGGTTTCTTTTCCCAGGCAACTCTCAGCAAGACAAGAGGGCACAGTCTTAAGTTGTGCCAGGGGAGGTTTAGGTTGGATATTAGAAAGAATTTCTTTACCGAGAGGGTGATCAGACATTGGAATGGGCTGCCCAGGGAAGTAGTGGATTCTCCATCCCTGGAGATATTTAAAAAGAGACTGGATGTGGCACTCAGTGCCATGGTCTAGCAACTGCAATGGTGGTTCAAGGGCTGGACTCCATGATCTCTGAGGTCCCTTCCAACCCAGCCAATTCTATGATTCTATGATTCTGTGATATCATTAAAAGCAGTAGCCAGAAGAGTTTGTATCTGCCATAAAAGGACAGAAAAAAAATTCTACTTGAAAAAGGATTTGATTAAGGTACTTAAAAAGAGGCCTTTGCCAAAAGCTGGATATACAAGAACAAACAAAAGGGACCCCCATCATAACTCATTGTCCTTCATCTTAGGCAGATTTTCCTACTGCAGTCATGTTCTGGTTTAAAACTAGTTTTATTTCTTTCCTGCCTGCTCAACAGTCTTTAGAAGACTGTGAAGTTTTTCTACAGCTAATTTAATTTCCATTTTAAAGTTATTTATGGCCCCACATGTTCTGTTCCTAAATTCTAGCTGAAATGTTCTTTTTCTTCCCTGGCATTTACTCTGTGATGTATTTATAGAGAGCGATTATATCCTTGCTCAGCAGTGTTTTGCCAGACTAACCAAGTCAAGCTCTTTTGGTCACCCTTTATAAAATAGGTTTTCCTTTCCTCTGGTTGCCCCAGTAATCCCTTCCCTGCATGTGTCATATGTTAAATTACTGCCTCCTAATCCCATGGTACTCCATTTCTGAAAGTGTTGCTAGTGATATAGAGCTGGAAAAGAGATTTCCAAGGCAATGCTGATTCAAAGTGGTTGGTCCAGCTCTGTAATGCTCATTGGCAGCTCCATTGCCAAAGCTTCCACTTTCTACTGCAACACTTATGGAGGCCATATAGCTAACCATCCACTTAATCCAGTACCACTTATTGATTCTGCTTTATACAGACAATGTCTTTGGTATCTTTTCATCCAGATTTTAAATTCATATGTATATACTTTCTGTGTCAGGTCTTTAAAATACTCCATGTAACAAATCTCATCTTGAGTTTGCTCCTTGAACTTATCTGCTGATTCTGTGTAGTGAAAATTTGGGGTTTAACATGATCATAATACTATCTGACTTTTTTGAGAGTCCTTGCCTCATAACACAAGTTACTCCCTATTCTATCCTCAATAAGAATTTTCCAAATTGAGTCACAGCCAATGGTTTGATGCCTTCCCAGGAACCAAGTAGCATAATCAGATCAAGTTTTTGTCTAGACACAGAACTAGTCTAGTGTGATCTACCTGTGGCAAAGCTTTACTTCTTTGCTAGAATTACATTTACAGTTCACTCATCACAAAGAAACCTTGCAGCTTCTGAGATGTCAGTTCCACTCTGTCATTTTACAAGATTAGTTTTCAAGTTTATCTTTTTCTCTTGAATACAATAAATTCTGTTCTTATTTCTTCCTACTGTTGCTGTTTAGTTCAAACTACAGAACTGCAATCACTATTTACCAATATCTGCAACTGGTAGATACATGGAGTCTTTGAATATAAGGTTATTTTTGTCATCTTTCTTATATCTGACTGACAAAGGGTGTCCCTGCAAGTCTCTGTTATCATTGCTGTAAACCCACGAAGAGTATTTTTAAATAAACAGTTGAGGCAGTACAATCTCTCACTGCGACAAACAGTTGGGTGGGTCGTACCCTTTTTATACTCAGAACAAAAACTAGCTTTCAGACTATAGTTGGAGTTTGTTGTGTTCCCATTATTGTTGATTGTTTGGAAACCACAGCAAAAATGTACATACATACTACTGAGGCAACACTGCTTTGAAAGTCTTTCCTTTATTTTGATGAATTACCTTAGAAACATCCATGGTCTTAGAAGTGTTTGTTATTTGTTTCCAGTAGAATTTAACTAACAAGAAGTTCAACAATCATATGACTCATGTGTTTTCCCAGTGCTCTCAGACTTAGGATACTGCAATGAAAAGATACTTGTAAAAAAGAAGAGGGAAGTTTGGCACAGGTAGACATCTGCATGTTTGTCTGAATGATACATGATGTATCACAAAGCACTTCAACACATGAAAGTGGGTAGTGTTTGTAAGCAATCCATTTATGAGAATGTCCTCTCTATTCTTGGTACTGATGTGTCTCATTGCAGCAATGTGAAATCTTCTAGCTGTAAATATAGGCACTTCCACAATACCCTTTAAACATCAGAAAATCCTGTTAAACTGTGCCACAGAGGGTGAGCTAAGGCAATGAAAACCAATCCTCCCTACCACATGCATCCTCCCCAGGGTCCCACGTGAAGGGTAGAGAAGGCAGTGTTGAACTCATGTTCTCCAAAGTCTGAACTCTTGCCCTAACCTCTAGACCTTCTCCCTCTTTAGAATAACTGATCTCAGGAGAAAGTATGTTTTGCCATTGATTGCTGATTAATTAAATTTTAAAGTTGTGGAAAGAATTGTGCTTGTACAAGTGATCCCCATATGGCTTTGATCTGCCTGCACCAATAGCTAGTTCTTGATGAACAAATATCCTAAGAAAACTTATGTATCATTGCAAGTAAGAGGCAGATGTTTGACGAAAACAGAGCTGTTGTAAAATAAAATGTTTACCTTTGCAGAAGCAGAGATTCAATGGGGACTTGTATAACAGCATTTTCTTAAAATATGCAAGGCATTATGTTACTGTAATTATTTCTCTAGGAAACTGAGTGGCTTGTTAAAGTCATTCTTAATGACAATGACTGTGCAGATAATGCAATTCTTACACAAAAAAAAAGGTGGGGGGAGGACAGGACTAAGCACTCATGGTTAGTTGGAGAAGGGCTCTCATTTTATGCTTTGCACCAGAAACTATGACAAAGATGGTATGTTGCTAGTAATGCCTAGCAGCAGGATGGCACCCAGCTCCTACTTGATAATCCAGTGTGTCTGTTCTCTCACACAGTGGGATTCTTCAAGGGTGTGAAAGCACTGTTTGATTTTTTTTATTTGAAAGTTTGATTTTTATTTTTGTTTTTCTGGTACAGTCACCTTAGCTGTGAAAAAGTAATGAGAACTCCACTAAATTAAATGTGACACAGTAAAAATAGAGATACTGTCCTTCTCTTACATAGGTAGGATCTGGCCTATTTGTCTATTGCAATGTATTATCTTTACATAGAATGTTCCCTAGGTTTACCATTTCAATAACTTTCACAAGCAAAACCTAAATTACAGGTTGTAATTAGATCATTTGACTTGAGTGAGTGATCAGAAAGTTTTTATGAGTATAGAAAGCTGGTATCTATGATGACACAGGAGTTCTATGTACAGTATCAGTGTGTGATTTTTCTGGCTTCTCTTGAATTCACTCTTTTTTGTCATATTTCCAGGGAGAAAACTTCCTTCTTTTGTTTGTCTTTGTAGGAGTATTGTGATTGGGACTTACTTTGTTTTTGTTGTGTAAACGAGTTTTTCTACCAATGTGAGACTTGCATTTAGTGGAAACTGGAGAAAACTTAGGTCATGTAAGTACATCTTGTAGGCCTGCTTTAAAACATCATCAGTTTTTACGTGGCTGAGAACACAGGAGAATTCTTGGGGGTGGCACGGCATGGGCTGTGGGAAAGATGAGCAACTATTCAAAACACAAAATAATGAAATGAGAATAGCACTTCAGAAAATTTGTTTCTTGTTATCCTGTGTCCAGCTCATGGCAGAGCTTAGTGATCAGGAAACAGTAATGCTGCTTTGATGCTCAGTCGTCTGAACATTGCCAATGTGAACTAACAGTCCTCGAGTTTCCCTGCTTAGATGTCCCAGTCTAGTGCTAATTAAATAAATGTCAGAATGTCCATTCATTTAAATGGTCTTTCAGAACAATTCTTTGCCTCTTTGCTGCACAAAATTCTGTCCAACTGCTTAGAAATGATCTGTGGACTGGACTAAATATTCAGTTTAAAGAATAAAATCTAACACTGCAAGTTTACATACAGAAAGGCATCTCAAATTACCAGAGCCAGCAATTACAATAATAAATAATTTTTATAATTAATTAGTATTATAAACATGTCAAAATAACAGTTTTTAAGATCCTGTGTAATGGTAATATCTGAGATTTTTTTTAATGATCCAAAGAAGATAGGCATCTGGCTTCCACCTTTAGTAGGGAAACGCAGCTCTAGAAACTTAAATCATTTACAGCCAAGTAAAAATCCAAGCTTCCAGAAAAGAACTGACAGAAGTGGAAACATTGATAGGGAGAAGGTTAGAGTAGCTGAAAAAACTCTGGGAGAACTTCCCAAAGTAAATGGCCTTGCAGAAGTTGTGCAGACAACTGGGAGGTATAGCTGTATCCAAGAAAGCACCTTCTAGGTGTAGTGTAGGTAATAGAAGTCTGAGTAAGAGCCTGGTGAAAACCTAGGTCTGTAAAGATGACCAAGAGAAGAAAAATGAGGGAGGAAGGAAAATCAAATTTTTCTACTTTCTTCCAGTGACCTCATGCTTCTGTGCTCAAGGCTTAAAAGAGACATTTTGGAAGATGTCAGAGTACAAGCAAAATCTAGCTGGAGAGCTAGCTCTTGAGCTGGGTTGCATGAGTTCTTTGATGACCACTGCTATGTGGAGATTGCAGTAAGTAGTTTCTCTGAAGGAAGGGACTGTGAACAGGTGGATATCATTATAAAGAGAAAAAAGTTACCTTTCTGTGAAATCATGCTATGTACTATCAAAAAACATCCCATTACCATACTTCAAACAAGCTCATCCAGATCCCTGCATATTTGTGCAGTCCATTGTAAAGAACAAAGAAGAAAACTTCTCAAAGCCCAGATTAACCAGTATTCCAGACCTTAGCTGCAGCACATTTGCCTTAACTCTGTTCTCATTAAACCTAGATTATCACATTTTCTAACATAATCATAAAGGCAGGTGCCATGACCTTAGCTATACTCTGTGTATAATGTCAAAAGTATCGTTACCATTGTTACCCTGTGTATCTGGAATGAATTTCATACCTAACACAAGGCAAGCACTTCAAAGACCAAGATATTTTCTTTCTCCCTGCAAGCAATTTATCAGCATTCTTCCCAGGGAATTAATAGACTCTGGGGGATTCCAGATGTCTTTAAATGGTCATGCTGCTTTTCCACTGAATTGTTCTGCCTATGGTTAGGGAAGTCTTATGACAACCTGTTCTTCAGACATTGACCGTCTGGCATTTTACATGGCCCAAAGACTCAAGCAGTCTCAGAAATTTCCAAATTGCTTTAACTAAAGAAGTAGCATGGGAGGAGGTCTTGGAAAGCTTGCTCTCAGTCATTCTAATAAAGCATGTGAACATTATTATTATTATTATGCCATCAATTGTTCTTTCTCTTTTTTTTTGCTGTGGCATTGGCAAAATGTCCTTAGTGTGAACAGTTTAGCTTGAGGAGCAGTCTGTTGAATCTGTTTTGCCCTAATTCCATCAGCCTGGGGGCCTCTTTCACAGACTGGCATCTTTCTCCTTTGCAAAATAAGTGAAAAACAGAAGAACCAAGACTAGTTGGTGTCAGGGCATATCAGGGCAAGAAGTGGATTTTCATTTGATTTTACTGAGGTCTTAACCCTGTAGTTGGAACTGAGTATTTTACCCTTGCCTTTGGAGAACTGCTTTAAATGTCCATATTTTTCATCAGTGAGTCAGTGCTATTAGAATGAGTCAGAACACACCCTTCTTCTGCAGTCAGTAGAGAGATGAGTATTTTTTTCTTAAGTGTTGCTTACCCTGCTGAGTGGGCAGCTGTCTAGAGCTAGCCAAAAAGAAATGCTAATTACAAGAGGGACTCAGAATCCCCACTTGTAAGAAGCCCTCTGAGTCAGATCTGCTCTTCAGGCACTTCAGTCCCATTGATGTCCCTTCAGCACTGAGTGATGAGTCCTTGACTAAATGAATTCGCATCTGTACCTTGTTTGCAAAACATCCTCCTGTCAGACCACTCAGCCAAACTGGCCCTTCCAGTTGTGCCCTTCACAGCATCCAAGATTCAAGCCCACAATTCCTACCCCTCCAGAGAGGTCACACTGCAGAAAAGGGAAATTATTCAAAGAAAAAGGAAGTAGACAAAAGGTCTCCTAAGTCAACCAAACACACATCTGCTTTCCACCAACCAGGCTGGTTAGGTATAAACTGCAGCAATAACATGGAGTCCTAAGGGAAACAGAAACATTTTACATACAGACACACTAACTAGGCATCCCTAACTAGGCATCCACAATCTGGAGCTGAATACCACCCTTCCAGCCTGACTCAATTATCTAAACCTTTTATTACCTACCAGCATTGTCTAAGGAGGAGAGACACACAGTTACTGCAGCTGACACCTCCTCCCTGAAAATACATAATCCTTAGTGTGTACTCTACAGTTTAGCACCAATTCTCAGAGGGAATAGAGCTCCACAGAGAAGTGGCCTCAAAGGTTTATATCATACAGGTTTTTTGTGCACAATTGTCCACAGATTTGAGGGATATTAGGACCCTAAATTTTTGAGACTGAATTCACTGATTTTTTTTTTTTTACTTGCTTTAAATATCACTGATTCATGCCTTTACTTGCTGGATCTTACTTTATTAAGTACAGGAAGTGCCACAGAAAGATAAAACTTTTTATGACATGCCCTGTGTCAGCCCTTGGAGTTTGGTATTCAATCTGTCCCTGTGCACTGGTACCTCCTTTCCTTTATTCCAAGGTATCTGGTTTTGGCCCAGTCTTCCACTAAGGTTTCTTTGCACCATGAAGTTATACATATGAGAAAATGACATAGTATGTTGTTGCAATACCCACTTCTCTCAGGACCCTCTGAATACCCGAGTATCTGTGAGGGAATCCCAGTCCTGCAAGATCCAAAGCAGCACAGGGAGGCTTCCACAGAAAGAGAAAGATTTTTTGCACAAGTTAGGTAAAAACTAGTTCAAACATTTATATTACATGACAGTGCCAGGAGCTGTGTCAGAGGAGATGATGGTTTTGTTGCCATATTCTCTTGAGTTCAGGTTTCTTCTAAGAGAAACAAGCATTTGATGTAGAACATCAGCATGTCTTAACAGACAAACATTTACTACTGTGAACAAAGGCAACCACTTTTACTTTTTACTACTGTCAGGTGGAGAATATTGAGCTAAGTAGACCTTTGTCCTCACACAGTTGATGCTCTCATCTTTTGTAAATAAGAAAAGTGTTACTTTATTAAAAAACAGAGGCTGTCATGTAACATTACTCTTCCGTACTCTCCTCTTCAGAGAAGTGCTTGTTACTTGTATAGTTGATTTACTTTATGCCATTCTGTTAATTTTCAGGATATTATATTAAACTACAAACACTGGTGTTTTATACCCAAATAGATTTGCCAGTGGTAGATGAGTAATGGCTGGGTAAGCATGACAAAATTATGATTAATACCAGCATTCCAAATTGTAAGTAAGAATGAACAGTTCTTGAGAATTTAAAAACTGAATATAAAGCCACCTTGACTACTTCTCTGGGCTTTGAGGTGTCACTTTAAAGACTACTTTTTACCTTCTTTGTATTCTTGCCCAAGGAGATAGCAGATTCATCAACTGCAGTAATTGAAACCAGTGCAAATTTCTTGACTTTGACTAATCATTACCATTTCTTACTGAAAACTCACTCACTCCCAGCCAAGATTTTATTAATTTTAATATGAAAACATCCACACCTATCATTTCTCCCCCGAGGTCCTGCTAGGCTGCTGCAGAAATGGAATCTGACTTCTATTGCTTTGGCTAGAGCTAAGAATGTGAATTCCTCTGGCTAATTGCATTTTGGATAACCTACAAAACACAAGGGGTCAGATTCTTGGCCTGGTAACATTGCTTTCCTCTGCTCTGGACTGATTCCACAGTTCCCTTGAGGGGGAATCCCAGGAGAAGAGTTGTATGAGGTTGGGATATTCCTCATTTCAGACACCCACATTTTTCAGCTGTGGCTGTACATGGCAAGAAGCAGGCTCTACCTTAAAGCTTCCCAGATTTAAATGTAGGGTTAAATGGCCCACAACAGGATGCTACTGCCCAGCTAAAGCTTTACTCTCAGTTAATCTACCTCAAGTATGAAGCATCTGGCGAGGTAAAGTTATGTGATGGTTATCTTTTCTAAAGCATTGACCAGGCATTTTCTCCCCTGGGAAATATTTTTTCTAAGGTCTTGCTAGTCTTGCACAAAGTCTGACAAATACCCCGCAGATGAACTTCACCAGAGTCAAAGAGAGCACAGACATAAACACAATAGCTATTCTTTTGTGTGATTCTGAACAAACAGTGAAGACTTTAGGATTCCCTTATTCTCTCTGGCAATTAGGGAAAACTAGAAGTCTAACCACGGTAAATTTTGCCTGTTAACAGAGCTATAGTACCACAATCTTGGGTATACACCTCAAAAAAAACATGTAACTCTGCAACTTTAAGGTTGATTTTGTGCAATATCTGGGGCAAATGACATGGGAAATTGCTCAGCTGCATTCAGGAAACTGTAGAAAAGGAGGAGCAGATCTCCAAGTCAACTCTAACCTGCCTTTGATCCTGCTTGTGTGATGCTATCTCAAACTCCATAAAGTAACATGGTACTCTTAAGTACCCTAAGTACTCTAAAGTACTCTAAGTACTCTGAAAGGTATATCCTGCGCCTTCCATGCAGTAGCCTAATCCTAAAACTGTTTTGACAATCATGAATTGGTGATGCTACATGGAGGGCTTTCCCCTATCATATGAAGGTGACCTTGGCAAGGAAGAGGGCCACCTATGGAGTCCTTCATGTAACCACAAGGTAAATCTTTCTTACTCCACAAGAAATCCACAGTTTGTGTGTGCACAGAGATCAGTAGAGATGGGGGTGCTACCTCCATAGAAGGTTACAATAGTCATCTGCTTACTTTGCTGTTTCTTTCCTCTAGTGCCACAGCAAGGAGCAGATTTGTGGCAAAAGGTAGAGGCAAGGTGTTGATAAGCAGCTAATGTGCCCACTCACAGACCAGGTCAGTAGAGCCCCTCTGGTCTCTACCCCCACTCATTGGGTCCAGGAGGTTTTGTATCCACTGTAGTTTCCAAGCTGCAGGCTGAGGTGAGAATATCCTCAAAAACCTTTGCTCCTGCTTTTGATTCTGGAGAATCTGTTAACCACATTGTTTCTGAAGCAATAAGACTCTCCACC
This sequence comes from Calypte anna, assembly GCF_003957555.1. NCBI lineage: Eukaryota > Metazoa > Chordata > Aves > Apodiformes > Trochilidae > Calypte > Calypte anna. Next base: position 68,256,514 of record NC_044274.1, on the reverse strand, counting down.
ACCAATAATAATAATAATAAATAGTAAATAAATAATAATAATAACAATAATTAATAATAATAAATAATAATAATAAAAGATAAAATAAAAAATGTAATTTCTTAATCAGAAGCCATAAAAAGCCTGAAGCATTTGTCACTGTAGAGAAAACAGGTCAGATGCCTGGTCAGGGATTTGTGAGGGAAAGGACAGTGGGGTTTTACACTAAGGTGCCAGGCTGAGGGTCCTACTGTGCAGGAGGAACACCCATCCATACAAATGTGACCTTTGCAAGGAGCTCAGGCTTGGGCTGATGTGCTCTAGGGGGAGCCACCTCTGTCCTTGCTCTCTGGAATGGAGGTCATTAGCCTGCCAAGCTTTCCAGGAAAAGTGGGAGTGGCTGAAGAGCCTTGAGTCACAGAGCATGGACCACCTGGAAAATAGTGTGCACTGAGCACTTGTCCTACCTCTAGACACTCCACAGTAAGGAGTAAGGGATGCTGAATTGGCTTTGAGCTCCCACTCAAGCTCTCTCTGAAGAAATGGAAGAGCAGGCAAGTAACATGCATGTTCTGTTATGAAAAAATGGCATTAGCATTTCTGCATTTTAGTCTGCAGTGGAGGTTGGTTTGGATTGCAATATTTGGGTCGAGACTTGACAAGTATAGGTGTTGGAGACTGTCTAGGGACAGAGGCTACGTTCAAATCTTGGACCTTGACCCAGGTTCTAACTAAGTACCCTGCAACTTTGGTGTGTTTTTATCTTTGATAGAGATGAAGTGAAAAAAATTAAATCATCTCTGCATTAGAGAAAAAACGTATTATTAAGGCTGCCACTATTTGATGATTGTAGGAATAATCCTAGTCTTTTGAAAAGCAAAACTGAGAAATAGCTATATTTTGTTTCAAGAAATCAGCGTCATAAAAATTATTGCTATAAAACAGACGGCAGCCTGGAGCCTCTGCATAAAACTTCTTGTATTTTATGCCGCCTTTTCTATTTCAGGTCCTCATTTGCCTAATTACTACTCAGAGACTGGCAGAGAATTTCCCTGCAGCGCTCAGCTCTGCTGACTGCAGAGACCTTACCTGGCACACTGAGTTAGTGCGTCAGCATTCTAGGTAGAAATGAATGAAGAATCAATCAGGGCAACTGCAGTGGTAGCATATACAAGTCTAACCTACTTTGTGTGTGTTTCAGTGTGTATTTAGGCATCTTTTGAGATGGTAAGTGGATCTGAAATAAAATGGACCTTTCTAGTCAGTCAAAGAAATGTTTTGTCATCTTTTCTGCTTAAGCAGAGTTACCACCCTGACTACTAAGTTAACTTGCTGTCTTCATTGAAATGCCAAAACCTATGAGAAAGTTGCTTTAGTCTTGAAAATCTGTCACCAGCAGATTGCATTGTGCAGTGGATATGTAGTAATAGCTTTGAATGTTTTAACTGTCTTACAGACCAGCTCTAGTGTAGGTCTGGAAAAACAAAAGTACACTAGAACCTGTCATGATCTAAACCTTTTTTTGGAAACATGTATTTCTTACATATGGTTTTGCAAGGAGTTCACTTTATGGGTATTTGTATGTGTGTGCTTTTATCTTTTCATGTTGTGTTTCTGCACAGGCAGAGTTAAGAACATGGATTGCCACTTTCATTTGATGAAAGTCCATGATAAAAAGGTCCAGCTTTCATTGTCTAAAAAATAGTAGCTGTTTTAACTTTTTCATCTGAGAGGGTTAAATAGGTTATAAAGTTCATGGCAGGAACAAGTCATGCAGCACACCACTGTAAATGTTTCCAAAAATTCACAAGCCTCTTTGTATGTCATGCCCTTACAGTGAGGAAGATTCCTTTGAATATAAAGATGAAGAGTCTACTTTTTCTGGTGCTGATTTCTGTCTGCTGGGCTGAACCTCACCCTTACAACTCAAGTTTGGAGAATGAAAGAATTATTCACATTCAAGGTAAGGAAATATGTGAGAAAATACCAGTATCTTCAGATTGCTGAGGGAAACAAAAAAATGTGCCTAGTGTTCCATGATTTTTTATTCAGCTGCACTTTTTAAAAGATGCTGTTATCACTAGTGACCAAATATTTTCTTTTCTGGTTCTGTTGCCTTGTCATTACTTCTAGGGAAAGTAAAGTAATTAAAGTTGCACTGTTTAGTAACACCAAGTCACAGTGTTGCAAATATTAGTGAGTAAAGTACGGCATGATTTATGAAAATTAAAATAAGCAGCTGCAATGGGTTAAAGTACCTCTAGTTTATTGTGGAATGCATTTGATTTTAAGGAGACTACACTATATAGAAGTCTCAGCACATCTGAGGTCATAATTAGGCAATTAAAATGAAAAAAATAGAAAAAAACCAAAAACCAAACAATCAAACATACAAAACAACAACCAAAACCCAACCAACCAAACAAAAGAAGTAGCTTACCCAAAACAAACATGTCTGTCCTCATACCTTTAATTCACACAATGTGTTATGCTGGCCTTCTGCATAATCCCATTTGGTACATACTTGAATCCCAGAGTTTATAGCTGTAGCAGGATTTGAGTCTGCAGCACAATGCAGCTGTTTTTTCAGTCTCAGCTTCCAGTCCTTGAGGGTTACACTGTATAAGAAAAAGCAGAGTATTTATACAGTACAGACAGAAAGAAGTAACAGGGATATTCCTGCTTTTATTCATATGTTTCTTGTAATCTTGCAGAATTAAGGAATGCAGCATTTTTCTTCTCATTTTCTTATACCACTTTCTCTCAACAACTGGAAAATTAGAGTTTGTGTGAATATGAATTACAAAGTTAGGGCAAGTTACTAAGAAAGATTGAACCTTTTCAAGTTCAAAGGAAGGTCAAAGAGGTTAAAGGTACCCTGCACCTATTAAAACAGGCACTTGGATTGCCAAGGTCAAATAAGGAATAGCAGATAGATAGCTGGTTTCAGTCTAAGGGAACTCACAGACTGAAGGTCAAATGAATGTGGTATATGTCAAAATGAAGACACCTAGCTGTTGTGAGATGGTGAACACTTGTTCCCCAGGATAAATTTTCAAAATTGTCACCAATGCCTAATAAATCTATTGTTTGCCTTGTGTATTGCATTTTCTTATCTCTGTAATTAATTTATTTTTTTTAAATATTTAATTAGTGGAAATAATTAAATTAAATCAAAATTATTTTTTCTTAATCTGTGTATTTTAAACTTGCTTAGTCAGCAATTTGGTGTATTTTGCAAATCGTATGTGTCATTTATTACTAGTCACTCAGCACATGTATAGTGCAGTCTGCAAGAACTAAATAGTTCAAAGCTGATAAAAATTTCAAGATAGGCTGTTCTCCCTGCACACAAAAACTCAGCTGAGCCTCAAGAGTTTATTCCTTCAAGGAAAGATGGATAAAGCTTTATACTCTGCTCTATCATGAGCTTTGCACATCAGAGCTGGTTTCAGGCTCTGAAATACACAAACCACAAATCAAAAAGAATAAAACTGCCTGGAACTTGATATTTTTATTAGGATTTTTTTTATTCCTCTCTGCATTGTGGAAACCCATCAGTGTTGGGATTCTGCTCTGCCTAATGCTGCATAAACACATATGATTATCTACATCTGGAAATGAGCTGGAAATCAGCAAAGCCTGTGGAACACGTGTTATAGCTTCAAACAAAAGGTATTTCATATTGCATTAAGGAATGTAGCATTCTCTTTCACAGCTGAAATCCAAAAGATGTGTAGCTAAACTCCATGGTCTGGAATGCCTTGGAATTACAAAAGATGCAGGTAGATGTTGTGTAGTCAAGAACACAGATGAAAGGAACTCCTGAGGAAATTAACTAAAGTTGCTTTCTATTCCTCTATCTTTATATTGAGTAGTCTTCTTCAAGTTCATTTTAATTTTCTCTTTTTGTTGGTGTTGTTGTGTTTGTTTTTTTAATGGGTTTCAAAATGCATTACTGTAAGGTAGTTTTGGACAGTATTTTTCTGGTATGAAAAACACTCTCCATGTTTATTCAAAAACATTGTATGACATTATACTTCTTCTAGTGTTTTCCCTTGGTTTCCACTAAGAGTTTTCTTCCCTATACTGTTCACTTTAAACTAATAATGATGTCACACCATATCCTCACAGCTTTCATTTGTGTAAACTTTTTCAAATTCTTTTCTAACTGTATAACCTCCAGTCACCTGATAGTTAGTAGTTCATCGCTGCATATGTCTCTTGTTTGAATTCATATTTCATGATTGACTACAGCCAGGATATTATTCCAGGTGAGATCTTAAGATGACATTAATATTTTTAATTTCCAGCAATGCTTTTTTTTTTTTTTTTCATACCTCGGATCAGATATGTACTCTTCCAAGCCATGCTGAAGTGCTGATTGATAATGAGTTGTGGTAGAATATATTAGCAGTCATTCTTCCTCATTCTCACTTTCAATTAATAAGCACAAACTTTATATCAATAATTCTTTGTACAATATTCTTTGTTTGGAAAACAAAAGTTTTCCACTTTTTCTTTAAGCATTCTGAATATCCATTCTCCCTCCTTCAGTAGTGCTTTCTATGCCATGTGAAAATTTTATTACTTTAATAATCACATTTGCTTTATAAAATAAAACTAGTTGGAAATATTAAAGAGCTTAAAAAATTATTCTGCAGACAATTTGCTGGGATCTTTCTAAGCCTATAATTTCTGGTTTATCCCAACCACTTGCAACCTCTGTATCTAGTCCTTAGACATCTTCCAAAGTTTCTGCCAAAACACCAATTTTCTCCATCCTATCCAATCATGTTTCCCGTATCACTCACTTCCCTGAGTTCCAAGAAACTGATACACTTCATTTCACCAGCCGTTTGCTTTTTTTTTTTTCAATTATATAGTTGACATCAAATTACTCTTACACCTTTTGGTAAGTATCTGCTGTGTTTTATATCTCTTTCTAGTCACTTACTCTTTCTCTTCTACTGTCCTGTCTGCTGAGATCAAACTCACTAGCCTGTTAATGGTTAAATTACTTTCCTTACATGTAATTGTTATTTTTCTGTTGTCCATAAACACATGGTACCATTGTTAAATGGGTACATGAGCTAATGTCTCTGCCATCAGGTTTGTTATACCAAGCATAGCACCAGTAGCAATATCAGTATTTCAGACTGTGAAGTTTCCTAGCCCTTTGTTTGAACAGGCTATATTTTCTAAGTCCAGCTTTCATCTTTGTATATTCATTTCATATCAGTGCACTCATGTACTTTAAATGGCATCATGCTTTCAGATCATCAAAACCAACATTATTTAAAAGAGAAGTTTTGTTGATATATCACTTAAGTAATTTCTCTGTTGTCTTCCACCTTTATCTGTGTGGTAACATTTTCTACAAAATGAACCTGTGCCTGTTTAAAAGATTTTTTTTTCACTACTTTCATTTTTACAGACCTTTCTGACATGCTTTTCATCCATGCTCTCTTTTTTTGTGCTCATCATAATTTCTTATTTCTTCCCAGCCTGCTAAAGCTCTAAATACAATGCCACCTCATCACCTTTATCTTTCATTTGGCCTTCCTGGATAGCAGCCACCAATTAGTACTCTATTACAGCCCAACATCTCTCTTAGAATGCTTCTGACACCCTTAACAAGTTTGTGTCATGAGCGAGAAGATCTAGTTACCCCACTGTTTTGCCCCTCCATCAGTATAAAATCTCCTCCAATCTCTCCCAGACTCAGCATTTGCTAATCAGAATGAACATTATTTCATAAATTGTATTGTTCTCTGATTATGCTGACAGATCATTGCTTTTATTAGCTCTGAGCTCTCTGTTTGAAAGGTTCACTCTTGAAACTGTGAAAACTTCACTGAAAACTCACCAGCCTCTTTAGCACTGCAGTAGACATGCTCTCTCTTAAATCTTTCAAATTTTCTTAGAATTGAGGAGCTGTCTTCATTAATATCTCTGTTCCTGATGTCTCTGCTCCTGTTGAGACATCTCTAGTTCCCAGTTCTTCCCTTGCTTCTTAATACAGTGAAAGCAGACCTCAGTCAAATTTCTCATCTGCTTGACAGTTTTACCTCCCTCTACCTCTATCTGTATTCCTTTCTGCTTCTTCCCACTGCTCCACTTATTTTGTTTGTATCTTTTCTCATCTAGTTTTATTCCAATATCTATAAACAAAATTTATAAAATACCTAAAGAGGCATTTTATCTCTTCTGTGACTTTATTTACTGAAGCCTGTGGTGGATTTCATGGCTTTGGTCAGGCAGGTAAATTATCCCCTTCCCCCCCTTGAACTGCTTGAATTATCTACTCTCTGGTAGTTTCTCTGCATAGAAAAGTCATACTAGTTTAACTGTTGTGGATAATTCAGCAGAGAGAACTATATTTTAACAAGATGTTTTGTCCACCTCACCTTCCCACCCCAGTAAACTCTGTGTGCCTTAGGAGATGTACCCTTTAGAAAACATTCTAATCTTAAATTAAATCATCTAATGAGTGTGTAAATGGGACAAAAGTGTACCCCAGACACATAAGTGCCCACAACAAGGAAATAGTACTAATCTAAGCATATCAATGTAATTAAGCCAAGTTCTGTGAAGGTCTCTGTGACCCATGGGAGAAGAAGATGACTCTTTTCAGTGATCAGCCTTGTGTATCTCTCTTATCTATTCATAGTGCTACTTGCTGACCAATTATTCAAAGAGGCAGAGTACCCTTCAGAGATAAGAGCATTATTCTGTGTATAGCTGTTCTTCACAATAAACAAAGTTGACTAAATCACTCCAGCAATTGCTAACTTAATTACTTAAGGGTGAGCCTTCAACATATGCCTCCAGTTTATTCAGGTTTTAGAAATATACCAAGAAAGCCCAGCAAAGAGAATAAAGACTTTGGTTTGTGAAGGATCAACCTTTAAGTTTTTATCTTTTCCTTGAATAGAATTGAATTTATATTATGCAGCCTTTCTTCACTTTCAGATACAAGAATACACCTATTTGTCCATCAAGATCTCCACAAAGGTCTCTTTATACGTACAAAAAAAAAAAAAAATTCAATATGGAGTGAGCAGAAAACTTTCTAATATTGCCATATTGAAAAGAAAGACAGGTAAATCAATGAATGAATAGCAAAATGCAGAAGAAAGCTTTGCTGACTTGTTCTGCAAATCAATCCAGAACAAACAGAGAAAGAATCTGCATAGTCTTGGTGGACTAGCCAAAAACATAAGAGATTAGGTCTACTACCAATTTCACATCTTACACTAAGTCTTCTTTTCCAAGTGTTTTATACTTTTTCACTTTCTTTTTATTTTTTCCCTTTGCCCAGCTTCTCTATATTTTTCCATTTTCAGTGATGTTACCTGATATTTATTTTGATTTTCTTTCATTTCTCTTTTCTGCTTAAAATTTTTGTTGCCACCCGGGACAGTTTAGATTACATCATGATCCAATTTAAATAGTTATAACTGAGCTGCTTCTTCCACATCAACACAAGGTGCTTTCCTCTTCAGAGCATGGTATGTTGCACCAGTGTATAACAGAAATGGCAGCCTCACCTGCTGCTGACATCTTCATTTCATTAAAGGTGTTCAGGAATATTCCAGAACAGTCAAGAAATGATAGGTACAAATCTACTTGGGTTGTAAAGCTATCATTACGGAACAGAAAGATTCACACTGAACATAAATTTAAATTACTAATTTTCTTTTTCATGCTACATCAGTCTAATTCCACATTTATTTAAAGGTACTTAAAGATCTGGAAAGGCTCTTCACGGGTTCTGTGTGATATTTTGGTTTTGTCAGAGTCTTGATGCCAACCATTAAGATTTCCTTCTCTGAAGAGGTGCAAAGCCATAGTTGTTGTTTCTCTGCTATTCTGCTCTATGAACCCTGATCCTCATGCATTTTTTTTTTTGTCTATACTGAAGTAAAAACATACTTAAAGTTTAGTTAAGGCAAAATGTGTCAATGTGTTAGAAAACCTGAAGTTTGTTTCTTTTTTAATCTGATGGCTTGATATGTTCTCAGGCCTCCCAGTACCCAAACTTGAGTTAATATGGCCCTTTTAAAAAATTCCCCCCAACTTGTTACTCTGGTTGAGTAGATGGGATCAGCTGAAAATTACCTCAACCTTGTCATCTCTGTGTTGGAGAGACAGATTTCTTCTCTGTTGTGTACAAATGGATATTTTTAGCTATGTTATTATTTGGAACCATGTACTTGAATTTTTAACTAAAATCTATCTATCATCTCTCATGCCAGTTGTATAGTAAAACATTAAAGTAATGTGTATAGAGTATTTCGTCATCACTTTAGAGGTAGAAACAGGAGTTTGATGCTTGTATTTTGTTTCTCATGACATATACAAAATTATATTGATGATTGGGCCAAAGAAGAACAGTTTTCTCATCTTGCAGCTGATATACAAAAGCTTTTTAGAGGTTTGTTTTTTTTTTTTTCCTAAAAGTAATAGTAAAATGGTAGGGTAATTAAAATTTGGTTAGGAAAATACATAGAAGGGAAAGTATGTGGAAAAAGTATATGCATAATCTTTCCTTGTGTTTTTTTCCTTTGGATTCTCTGAGTAATACACACGTGTGTTTCTATATCAGTCCTGCACTTCCATACATACTATAGCATGTTGGGAGTATTGTTATCACAGAAATTATTTTTGGTTTTTAAATAAACATGACAAAATAACAAAACATGGCATGCTATGAGAAGAGTGAGGACAATTTAGCGTAAGAGGTATGTTCATATCCTTGGTAACACTACAGGAAAGCAAAAAATGGCACTCTGTTTATTAAAAGTAGGATACCATATGGTGTTGTTAACCTAATGCCTTACTAACAGTGTAGGACTGTTAGGCAATACATGGGTTTATCTGACAAAATACATCTATGGTGTGAACCCTGACTTACTTTTCCTCCACTGTTGCTCTGTAAATCAAGTTTTTTAAAGTCCATTAAAATGTGGGAATAATCATATTTCATAGCCTAGTCAGTATAAGCTTTTGGACAGTTCTGATGGATAAAATTAATAAAGCTGTTTGCCAAGGGTTGTAGTGTGAGTCATCCTCTCTGCCCCACAGTATGTTCCTGGCCTTCCAAAGCTGGTTGGGCAGTACTCTTGAGTATAGAAGCCAGTTAAGAGAGAGAAAAAAATTTAAAAATAATAATAAAAAACAAATAAAAAATAATAAAATTTTTAAAGGGCCCCCAAATGCAAAAACTAAAATAAAAGCCCACACCAAAATAATATAATAATGAAAAATAATAATTAAAAAAAAAAAAAAAGACCAAAAATCTGAATACATGTCCAGTAGTAAAATTTGGATCTAAACAAATAAGGCAGCAGATAAGACTAAATTGAGAGTTCTAGCAGCATGACAGCAAGTCCACTTACTGTCCTTGAAAAGGGAATCATGCTGAAGTCAACGTTAGGTGCATCCTGAGTAATGACAACCAGGACAGCAGTGCTAATTGCGAAGTGTTCAGACAAGGGAGAAAGGGAAGTGGAGAATAAGCCAGAGGAAGATAGTGTGTGGATGCCTGTGCTTTGGTACTTAAAGCAAGACAGCTGTTCACCTGCAGCATACACCTGCTTGATTTGGCACCCCTGAGACACACCAAAACCAAGTTCCCAAGTGCCTCTGTGGCAGGCAGGCTTTCCCTAATGCCTGAAAAAGTAGTTATCCCATGCAGCTGGACATCTTCTGCAACTTGGAGAAGCTCATTTTTATCCAGCTTGGCTGTTTTTGCATCATGTTGCCTTGGTCATCCATCTCAGTGCACCAAGAGGGTTAAAAAATGGCCATAACCTGTCAGAATCAATAGCAGCAAAGCAGGAATGGAAGAAACCTGGCCAGTTAGTCACCAGTGGTGCCTGGTTCTGTGCCAACATCTACATATATATAGCAAAATATTCCTGGAAGGGTGGAAACCCCATCTATCACACCTTTCTCATTCCATCTCTGACCATGGAGCTGAGACCAAAACCAATAACAGGGGGTCACCATCTCTGTTCCCAACAAAGTAGTAGGTGGGGGTTGGCCAACATTAATCCAGTGTCTGAGTCTCTTGAGGGGCCATGGATGTGGTCTGTCTTGTCTGTAGCAAGGACCAAATCTGTTCTCTTGCAGACAACAGTTTATCAAGGCATTGCCTCAGGTTTGAAGAGTTTATGGTTTTTTGACCATTCAACTTGCAAATTCTCCGATTGGTCATCTGAAGAAAGTACTTTTGGGGAAAAAAGAAGTATTGTCTTTTTCTAGTAACACCCTGGACTCTCTGATAACACTCACATACCCCATCTTTTTTCTCCTTACACTCATGTTTTAGATATTCCTGCTATTTAGATACAAAGATAATTTTATTTAAACAGAGCCATCAGAAAACCCATGAAGAAAGCAGTCAGGAAGCCACTCTGACAAGCCTTTAAAACAGGGGGTTTATCCTTTTTAGCCTTTAAAAACCTTTAAAACCCATCTTCCATGATCAGATCACCATTTCACAGCAGATCATTGCTCATTGTTTTAACTTTCTCAGCAGTAAGCTCAAATGCTGCAGCCAGAGTGCTAAACATATTGTAAACGAAGGAATTTTCACTTGATGTATGTTTGGGCAATTTTTTTTTTTAATATAATTTTTTTGTTGTGCTGTTTTTATCTCCTTTTCTGTCAGCTCCAGAAAGATTGAGACAATTGATTTTGCCAGGCTCTTAAATAGGCAGTTATGTGAATTTGGCTCTGATTCTCACTGGCTGCTGGGTAATAAAGACCTCTTGGCCATTTGTCAAACCCCAGTAATCTAATTTTAATCCTGAATCCCTGCTGCCTGCTTGTCTTCTAGATCAACAAGAAACTATGCGGCATCCCCCTAGTCTGACATCTGCTTTTCTTCGAAGCCAGAGATTCTTCCTTCCTCCTCTCCTTGGTCTGGGGAGCAGCAGCAGTGTAATTTTCTTTCCCACTGTCTTGCTAAGAGAAGGGCACATCAGCTCTTTCTGTGGAGAAAAAAAAAAAAAAAAAAAAAAAAAAAAGGCTTTTAGAAAACTTGAGAATGGAAGAATATTTCAAGCATTGCATCTCCCTTTGAACTGCCAGGAATGTTTTCTGCCAGGTGTTCCAGGCTGAGAAAACCCATGCTTTTCTTCAACACCTTGCCATCCCCTCTATTCTTTGCACTTACTGAGATACAAAGCCAGGTAGTTCTGCTGCAAAGGGCTGACAGAGGTGGAAAGCAGCCAGGAGGGAAGATACACCACAGCATTAGGATGCTAATGCTGGAGTCAGAGGCAACAGTGCTCTGGGCAGCTCTCCAGGTCTTGCTGGCACAGACAAGCTCTTGTTAGAAAGAGAGAGCATTAGCAGCCTGAGTCAGACTCTACCTCCAGCCCCAGTCCTTTCTGCTAATATTTATTAACTTGACTATTTCGGTATTAAAGGCCCAACATAGTTGAGCTCTGATTCAGATTTCTTGGTAATAACCACCCTAAAGCACAACATTTCTCCTCCCAAAGTGGACAGAAGTCTGTGGAACATCTTTGTCCCTGAACGAAACAGGGAAATTCACAGACAAACCATCCTGGCTGCCTTTACTGTCTTCCTTCTCCACATCCCGTGGAAACAGTTGTTAGCAACACTTTCCATGGTATCTTGCCTGAGATCACCTCTCTCCTTAGATGCTCTCCTCTGAAAGGGAGAAGATGGGTTATTGGAGCAGCCCTGAGCCTCTTCCTCACCTCTGGGAAGAAGAGCAGTGAAAAAAAAAACAGTCACATGGGGCTGCAGGGTAATTTACTCTAATGGTTTTTCACAGCCTGGTAAACCACTGTGCAGTTCTCCAGTTTGCTCATTCTTCAGGAGTCTGTCCTGTGCTCTTGACCCAGTGTCTCCCGACAAAGAACCACACATTTGGGATACCTGTTTTTCTTAACCAGATGTGCATCTGTATTCAACAAGCTTGTCTTTGCAATTACCACCCCTGAAAGTGTTTGCATTATCATAAAATACTGCATACTCTGGTGTTTCTTCTGTTGCTTAGTGTAGCTGAAGTGGACAGATAGTGAAGTCAAGCTGAAGCTGCAGTTTAGGTGAATATATCATTTAGCTGTCAGACCTGTCAGCAAAGCTCAGAAGCCTAGGGTTGTCTGGAGACATTTATGCACTACAAATCCTGACGTCTTCCTGCACCCCTCTCCCCGTGACTGTGGACACAGCACAGGTTTTTGTAATGCTGTGAACAGACAGTTGTCTGCATGAGATACTCCCTGGTGGGCTCATCACTGAGCCCTCATCTGTCAGCCTGTATCCATCCCAGTGCTTCCCTTCTTCCATCATCCACACCTTGCTCTGGGTGATGACATTTTTGCATGCATTTATGGGGTTTTGTCCTATCAATACAGACTCATCACCATGGACACCAGCAGGAAATTGCTGCTAGCCTTCATAGAGTCAGCCTCTCAGCATCTGGGAACTGAGCCTTGGCTGAGCTGACATTACGGAGAGCCAGACTGAGCCTTAGAGTTGGGAAACATATTTCTAGGCAGTTGTGTTGAGCTGATGAACACACACAGGGGTTTACAAAGCCTTTCTCTGCAATCTCTGCTACATAAAGTGAGGTTGGTAATCCTTTCCCAGCAAGCAGCACTGCTGGTGATTCACTTCCAGCCCTGACTGGTGTCTCAGTGGTAGACAACAGTATCTACAGAAGAGCTGAGCTTGCTAAATCAATTTTGCAATCTCTGCATGAGAGGAGAGGCAAGAGGCACTGAAAGAAAGAAATATTCTCACTTTTGGATAATGTTGCTGACTACCACCATGAAATCCGTGCTTTTCAGGGTTTTCCCAAGGCAGCACCACCTGTCAGAGAAGCCCTAGAGACTTAAGGTTGGAAGTGAGCACCTGTTCTAGATGGCTGCCCTAAACATAATGATTTCATACAGCAATATCAGCTGTAATGACCTACCAGAGAGAAAAAAGAGCAGGAAGATGTGGTTGAGGATAAAGAGGACAGGAGCCAAGCAGGTATATAAGGGTTAGTGTGAAAAGTGAGATGAGAACATCAAAGATAAAATAGTGATGAGTTTGAGGGAAAAAGGTGAGGAAAACACAGACTAAGATGATCAGGAAAACAGACAGGAGAGGACTGAATTTTATGTTTGAAGATAAATTGGAGTTTATGTCAAAAGAGAAAGTTGAACTTAAATGTTAGAAGAAAATACAAATAGGAAATTAAATATATTAGGATTATGCTGACATTTTGGTCAGCATAAAAAGTGCTATTTGATACAGTAATGTTTTGGGGGGAGGGTTTCCCTGCTTTGTGTGTGTGATTCTCTACATCTCAGACTGTGAAGTGCTTTGGAAGCTGAGTTCATACAGAAAAACTGAATTATGAAAAAAAGATGTAGTGCTGTCAGACAGCTTTTGCCCAACCTGCAGAGAAACACAGGTTGTTTCTATAGAGCCTTTGTGGATGGTGGCATTCAACCACCAGCTACACAGCCCTCTAAATACATTTATACAACTTCATCTTCCTGACTATAGAGTATATAATATACCCTCTACTTTTGGTTGGCAGGGAGTCAGTTCTGCAAACCAAAACCAGTTTGCCTCTCTGCCTGTCTGGAAGTGTACAGGCATAGATATACTTGCAGATGCCTACATAATTATATATATCTGCTCTATACACCCAGGATACATTGCAGGCTAATTCTTTTTTTTTTCTTTCTTGAATCCTGACAGAAAATGGACCCCGTCTACTTGTAGTAGCAGAACAAGCCAAACTCTTCTCGCACCGGGGTGGCAATGTCACACTGCCATGTAAATTCTACCATGAGCACACATCAACAGCTGGCTCAGGAAACCACAAAATCCGTGTCAAGTGGACCAAACTCACTTCAGATTACCTCAAAGAAGTGGACGTCTTCGTTGCAATGGGGCACCACAGAAAGAGCTACGGAAACTACCAAGGAAGAGTGTTTCTGAGGGAAAGCAGTGAAAATGATGCCTCGCTTATTATCACAAATATAATACTGGAGGATTACGGGAGATATAAGTGTGAGGTGATTGAAGGATTGGAGGATGATACAGCAGTGGTAGCTCTGAATTTGGAAGGTAGGTAACACCTGAATTTATACCTAAGCTCAGATTTGCTGCTTGTAAAGGAATACCTGCTTTTTCCTCCTAATCGTGCTGGTATCAACAGTAACAGCAAACTCAGAAGTGGGATTCATTGTGCTATGAGGATTGTGGCCTGACAACCCATGACAGCAATCATAAATTAGAAGAACATTATGACTTCTATAATTTATGCTATCCTACCACATTTCCAGCTCCCAGTGAGACCCAGTATGATGGGAGACAAAAAAGAATGACCAAACATGTTATGAAGAACTCCACATTTTTATTTTGCTTCTATCACTTTACAGAAGTGATTACATGTTTTTACAGTAGACTTAGGCAAAATTATATTAAATGTTTCCCTAACAGCCATTTTACAGAACTTCAGGACATTTTAGATTACTGAACAAATGTAAATCTTCTTAGAAAGAGGAAAAACGTTGAAGTAGTTTTCCAGAGGCAATTGTTTTATTTTTTCCAGCCATATACATAAAACTCACAACATACTTTCCAGACAAAAAAGGATGTAAATAAAATTGTGGGAAATGCAGCTATTTACTTCATATGAGGAATACTAAGTGACATGTATTCCATGTCAGAATCATGCAGCATGGGTTTAGTTGTGTTTGACCCCAGCATGACTCTCCTCATACTATTGTGCATATGGTCCCGGAGACCACCCCTAGACTGTGAGGATACTCAGTAATTCCATAATATTGTTCTAAGAGTCTCCTTTCTTCCTAAGTACATACCTCTTATGTAGTCTTTGAAATGTTCCAGATAAGTATCTGTGTATCTTGTTCCCCATCAAATACCAAGATTTCCTTGCATTTTATGGCATTATGTTTTTGCTCAAGTAAAAGGGTCAGAGGCAGTGTAAAATCTTCAACGTGTTCACCACATGACACATCTGGACCAGATATTCACCTGGTGCCACTTAGCATTGTGAATCTAAAACAAAAGATCATTAGTCTTCTGCTACTAGAAGTGAGGAGGTTTCATCACAAATGCTGTACGAAAAGTGCTTGGGGAAGGGGAGATGCTAATGGCTGTAGTGGCAGATGGGGAGGTTTTGCCCAAAGTTTGTCACAAATGCTTGTTCACATGCAGAGATCCACATTTTAAAGGAAATATTTTATTGATACTAGAGTAAGAAAGAAATGAGAAAACTTTTCTTTACTGCACTGAGTAACACATATGAGACACATTCTACCTTTTTAATTGCGACTGCTTTGCATTACAGCCAGATAGACAATGTTCTCCTTAGCTTACTGCTTCTACTTTACTGCTTCTCCCTCTGGTATGCCATCTCCAGCCCCTATGGTACAACAGCCCCAGTTCTCTCAGTCTTTCTCCATAGGAGAGATGCTCAAAGACTTTAATCACCCTCATAGCTTTCCCTTGGACTCTCTCCAGTAGATCCTTGTCTCTCTTGAACTGAGGAGCCCAAAGCTGGACTCCAGCTGTGGTCTCACCACGGTAGAGCAGAGGGATAGGAAAACCTCCTTAGCTCTGCTGGACACATTTTCCTGGTGCATCTTAGACTACCATATGCCCTCTTGGCCACAAGGACACATTGTTGACCCATGGAGAATTTCTTGTCCACTAGGACTCCAAGGTCTTTCTCTGTTGAGCTGCTTTCCAGCAGGACATCTCCCCTAATCTGTAGTGGAGGTTGGTGTTATTCCTCCCCAGGAACAGGACTCTACACTTGTCTTTATTGAACTTTGCCCAACTCTCCATCCTGTCCAGTTCTTACTGGATAGCAGCACAACCTTCTGGGGTATCAGCCACCCCCCTCTGCTTCATATCATCAGTAAACTTGAAGATGTTGAACAAAACTGGACCCAGTACTGATCCCTGGGGAACACCACTGGCCTCAGGCCTCTAACTTGACTCTGCCACTGATCACAACCCTCTGAACTCTGTTGCTGAATCAGTTATCAATCCACCTCACAGTCCAATCATCTGTCCCACATTTGGTGTTTTCTAAGCAGACAGGAAAATTTCCTACGTGGGGGCTTCATGGTAAAACAGAACCTTGCAAGAAGTGATATAAAACTAGTGAATTTGGCAATGTCAATTCTGCTTATGGCCATTTTATCCAATTATTCTGGGCTTAAGTTTAAATGAAGTTTCATTCTAAACTGGTGATGATTAAATTACACCTGTAATTACAGTGGACATATGTAGCTGATGAAATAATTCCTCTGTTTGTCCCCCTCTGCTTATCTTTTTTCACCTCACTTGCAGTTTTATGCAATGTTGGCTTTGCTTGCTATCTCATGTATTTGGGCAATGTGGGACATTATTAATGCAGAATTTTTATCTTTGGATAAAAATAAAAAGTATATCAGCCCATCAGAACATTTTGCTTCTGTTTTAAATAATAAGGTTTATCTCATAGTGGGAAGGATTTGCATCAATAGCCTGATGTCCTGAGATGGTGGCCCTAAGGATGTCACTTGCCAGGAGGACAAAACCATTTATATCCAGGATTGCCCACAAGCAGTGCAAAACATCTGATAGCTGCAGTGTGAACTCACTGTACAAGCAGTATAACTTTGGCTAGAAAAAAGCATGTTGATATATCAATATGAAAATAGTTGACCTTTTTTCTTCTCTGAATGTGGCAGCTGTTTATTCTTATTAGACTTAGAGGCCTCATGAGAATGTAATTAAATAAACTGTTCACAATAATTGAGTAATTTTAGCTTTGGGAAAAAAAAAAGTGGAATTAGATTCAGTCTGTGTTTTTTACATACCTTACATGCTTTAGGTATGTTTTCTTCGCTGTCATTTAATGCAGACTTGCACCATTGTGATTTCTGTGATTTCCCCCCAGCACTATTGAGAAAGTGATGTCTAGCAATTAAAACATAGGACTAGGATTCACTGCAGTATTTTTCAGCTATGAGTTTTAAGGTTTTATCCTTAAATACAACCACTAGTCTAAGAGAAAGAGGGTTGGGCTGTAAGAAATGTCAAGTACTGCAGAGAGCAAGAAATTTCTTATCTTGTCACCTTGTCACCAAAGCCATTTTCTCAATGAGCCATCCTTATGCTCCTCCTGCATATAAAATACAGATCATGAGGTTTACACCCTTTGTGAAATCTTCTAAGAGTCAAAAGCTTAGCAAATTAAGAGGGCAAAGAGCCTGGCACCATCCTCCTGGCTCTCTCCCTTTACTTATTTATAAGCATTAATGAGGTCACCCCTCATTCTCCTCTTCTCCAAACTAAAGAGACCCAGCTCCCTCAGCCTTTCCTCTTAAGGGAGATTTTCCACTCCCTTGATTATCTTTGTGGCTCTGGGCTGGACTTTCCCTGTCCTTCTTGAACTGAAGTGCCCAGAACTGGACACAATATTCCAGATGTGGCCTCACCAGGGTAGAGTAAAGGGGCAGGAGAACCTCTCTTGACCTACTGACCACCCCCTTCTAATGCACCCCAGGATGCCATTGGCCTTCTTGACCAAATTACACTGCTCAAGCACAGACTTTGTGTGCTATTCCTTTGTGAAATTCACAGGCTAGGTAACAAAAAGAGTGGAGCAACTCTGGAATGCCAGAGGCATATTTTTTTTACTACATTAGGAATTTTTTATATGGTTCTGGTCTTCAGGGAGAGGTGATAACTGAACACAGGAGTTTCACAAAACAGATTATAAAGTAATTACTTTGTACATTTAGCAGTACCAGAAACATGCAGAACTAGGTAAAGTCATTAAAAATCTCTGTGGAAATCTGCTTGTAGAGAGAAGCTGACATTTTGGAAGGCTCCACATGAACCATAAAAAACCATCAGTCTTTTTTAATTAACTTGCTTAGAGGTATGTTAGCCTCCATGCCCAAGATATAGTTAGAAAAAAAACAGGCATCTCCTGCAAAAACAGGCTTTATAGATCAAACAAATCCATAAGCTTCATGTAAACAAATTCTTCCTTATTGCCAGAGCAACCATTTTCTAATTTCACCATTTGCTCCTAAGATGGATGTGAGCAATGGGGCATTCATAGCTGAAACCATTAGGAAACGAGCATATTTTCAACAGCAGGAGAAATCAGACTTAGCCTATTACTTTAAGTTGTATTTTTTTTTCCTGTGTGTTGCTGTTACATTCACACATAAAAAGCTATTTTAAATACCCTTTATATGACAGTCTCTTGTACTCTCTACTGTAAAGCAGATTTTATAGGACACATTATTTATGCATCCCTGGAAGGCAACTGAAAGTCTTGTAAAAAACAACAGGAGTTTATCCAGAATAAGTCATGGCAGACCACTCTAATTCCATGTGTGACAGGATTACTGGTATTGCAGACACCACTGAGTTTGCAGGTGCTATAAGAAATGATACAGCCTGAAAGATAAAGACAAAGTAAAAAGTTTAAAAATTTAAGCAGTAGAATCTTGTCTGGAAACATAACCTGAAAAGAAAATGCTAACAGAATTAGGAATAATTAGCCTGGGGAGACAAAAAAAAAAAAAAAAAAAAAAAAAAAAAAAAAAAAAAAAAAACCCACAAAAAAGAGCCTCCAAATTTTGATAAAGGCTGTGGAAAAATAAGGAAATAATCTGCCCCCAGGCTAGGTGTGGTATGTTTTTTATTTTTTTTTGTTTTTGTTTTTGGTCAAGAATAGGAAGCTCAACTGACAGATTGGTTCTGGGATGCTGTGGTCTTCACAGGTACCATCTCAAGCTTTGGTTTCATTTTTAGGGAGATTGATACTTGCTGATGGCTAGTGGACCACCCATGGAGTATATGCTGAATCATCAGCTGTCTGACAGTACAGACAAGCACAGAAGTGACGGGTTGTGAAGGAAAAGGAGGGACTTACCACTTCTCAGTGAATTTTAGGAATCCAGCATGGAAAATTTTGCCATTAAGTGCATGAAACTGCCAGCAAAAAACTGTACTCTACAGTTTAGTATATAGCAAACCATACTGTTACTCAGTGTTTACACTGGCTACAAGAAAACTTACTTTTCTGTTTGGGCTAGAACTCAAGGAAGCCCATTTCTTTACTCTAGTGTAAAAAACACTTTTTTTTTTTTTCCATATAGGCCGACAAAAATTTATGTTATTTTGTTCTATCCATAAAAACTCTCTTAAACTACTAATTCTGTATGGTGCTGGCTTAATAGACACCTATAAATTGTTACAGGTGTTGAGCTAAGTTTTTTTCCCCAACTTGTTATCTTGGTTAACCATTATAGCTTCTTACCCTGGCAGTGTGACTATAGCAACTAAACAACTGCAAGGCATTTGCAATGAATATTAGGCATTACCTGCATATTCCTGTGTGTCTGAGGAACACAAAAATATAATCTCTTTTGGATGACAAACAGAGTTGTATGTTTGTGGAATTGAATGTAAGGCATTAGGGGAAATACAGGTGTGCATATGGGGAGGAAATCCCACTCTTCTAATCCCATTTGGTGGACATCCTAATTTCCATTACAACAGACAGGTTTTGGACTACAATGGCATTGTCACAGGTGCATACAGGAAGCCTCACCCAGCCCTCATCTTTTGCTAGCAGATTTATTCTCTACTACGCTGATGCATCTTAGTCTTTCCTCTGTTGTTTGGAGGAAAGGGATCCTTCCCTAGGGTAGAACCTGTTCCAGAGAAACATGTGTCTGGGAGAGGAGCCACATTGTGACGTCCATATTGTCAATTAATATTCTCCATTCAGTCTCCACAAGTGTCTCAGCTGCTTCCTCACAACAGGGAGAAGAATTGCTAAGGTCATGCTAAGGCTCCTCAGCTCAGTCTTCCCACAGAGTAATCACATTTTAATCTGAATTTTGTTAACATTTGGAAGAGGGCATTTTGTCTAGTGGTAAAACACAGGGTTGGAGTCAGGAGTTTAGATTCAGTCTGTAGTTTGGGAACAGTAACAAGCCTCAGAATACCTTTTTTCCATTCAAGAACAGATGGAATGGTTTATTTTTGATGAGCTCTAAGATCCAAAACTGAAAAGAAACAAAAGAAAAGGAAAGAGAAAAGGAAAGATCCAACTATGACTTTCAGCCAGCTTTGATAGGGAAATGAAAGAAAAAAATATTAAGAAAGATGCAAGATAATACAAAGCTACATAAAACACATGGCCAGTCAATTTTGCTCTGCAGACTCACCAATGGCCACCCCCATCTGCAAGGTGAAATTAATGCTAATGAGTTGCAGGCTTGTACTTCAGATGAACTCAAATGAAAATCAGATTCTATGCAGTCTACCCAAATATAGCCCAAAGCTAATATTACAGTTTTGTGCATATATATGTTATTAAAACATTATGTCCCAAGCTATCAAACTCAAACAGATTTGTAACAAGTTTATATACATGTTTAAGCCCCTTTTTAAAAGTGATTTTGGGAACCTTAAGGAATCAAATTATTTGAATAGTTTCCAATTAAATGTAACTCAATTTTTAGAAGTGAGTAAGTTTAGATCTTGATTAAAAAATATCCACCTTTGATGATTTTAGCTCTTTTTTTATAACATGCTTATGCAAATCAGACTCTGGACAAAGAAGCCATTGTTTAGAAAAATGTAGTTCTAGAAATTGAATAAGTATATTATTTCAAGTAACGTAATAAAGCTTGAAGTAGTCTGACATTTGCTCCATTTTTATTATAGCAAGTGATAGTTCTGTCCATGGGCACTGAGGGAGGACAGGTAATCTTTTAAAAAACGATTGAGGAGAGAGAAGAAAAAACAGATCCAGAAAATATGAAACAGCTCCAGTTTCTTGTTTATAAAGTTCAAGTTAACAGCACATGTTGTGTTACCTTAGATTCATGGTTTATAGTTCAGAACAGCTAATAACTGAAAAGGATTAATGAAAGGGAAGAATCTCCATAGAATCTCTTGTTATTTACTGAAGGAGGGCAAAATAGTGTTTATTGATACCCTGCCAAGTTTAAATTTTCATGCTTTATCTCCTTGGGCCAAGTCACTAAGATTTGGTAATAACAAAGATTTTGTTTAACAAAAATAACACTTCTTGGATGACAGGCAAGGGAGAGAAGGGAAAGAAAGAGGATGTTAAGATATAGGTGGAATAGACACCAAAGTGGGTTTGAATGTTCAGAAAGAAGAATGGCTTCCTTGCATGGTGAAAGTCTTGCATGGCCATAATGTAATTCCTCTGTTCTTATGCTACCTTGCATCTGAGACAAGGAGTTGTTATAGGAAGGAGAATTCATCAGCAGGGAGTAAGTAAAAAGAAGGATGGATGTTTATACCATTTTAAAGCTCTTGGCTCATCTCATGTGTTATCTTGTCTTCAGTTCCTCTGCATCCTACAGCACTTTGATCTATAGAGATGTTAGAGAATAAACATTCTGAGCTGGATCTTCTCTGATGCTGTTTTATTTCAGCTTATTATGAGGTGGGGCTGAGGCCAGCTGTAAAATTTAAATCTAAGTTAAGCTTCTAGACACTGCCAGAGATTATGGTGGTCTGATCCAAATTTTTGTTTCAAGTCTTTCTCTTTTCTTTTATCAGAGCCACATGGGGAGGTGTTTCTTCATCATTTTCTGAAACATTTTTTGTGCTTCAAAAAGTAATCTTTAACTTCAGATCTTTTTAATAAAACAAGCAGAAAATGTACTATGGAAAAATGTCAGATAAGCTCAATGACTTTGATTTAGCTGCTGCTAAAATGATTCTGGAGGTGTCCCCAGGTTTGCCATCTCCACTTGTATATCCTTTTTTATAAGTTCTCTTTGCCATATCTGCCTGCAGTGGCTCACCACCCATCAGCAACAGGCAGGGCTTTGGGCCAGCCTGTGGTCCTCAGATGTGGAAGGAAGCATTCAGCAGCTCCCAGAACAGAGGCTCCCTTCCCAGCAGGCATGCTTTGGTCAAACTAGCAGTGCTTTTGGATGCCACAGAGGTAGCAAGAGAAGGTGGTGTTTCATGTGGCTTTCTGCTAGGGCTACCTTGCATTGCTGCATGCTGTGTTCTATAGGACTTACCATCCTTACCAGGGTAAACCTGTCTTCAGATTAAGGAACTGGGATCCCTTGTGCCCCTTGTGAGGCAACAAACTGACAAAAAACAGCTGAACAGTAACAGAAAAGTTAACATAAAAATCACACTGAACTTACTGATTTTATTTCCCTACGTATTTACTACCCCAAGACACTAAAATTATGCCTCGTACCAGTTTAGCTTTCAAACATTGTTATTATTAGGCTAGGCATAAGGATACCTTCCCATTCCTAGAACAATGTGAAACAGAATGAAAACAAACAACCAAAAAACCCCAAATGTCTTGAGCCTCTTAGGAAGTCTTGGCACAGATAGGTGTAAAGAATATACAACCCTTTTCTGTAAATGAAAACATTTCGTTTTAAAGCCTATGTTTAAAAAGAAATAGTTCTTACATTGTTGTAGTAAAAATTCTTCTTCCTAAATGATTGCAAGAAAATGTTCAGATCCCGTCTGATAAAAAAATAGAAGTAGGCTGTGTTTCACTTCACATTTTTTTAAAATGAGAAATTTATTTTTTGGCTGATAAACTGGAATTGATACAAAAAATACGTCTAGTATATACGTTTATATATAGTTGCAAAACTTTGGCCAGCTCTGCTGATCTTTAGGCACTATTGGAGTGCAGAAGGGCAAGATTGCTCAGCAGAGTTGTGTTATGTTTGGACTCAATGATCTTTTAAGGCCTTCTCCAACCAGAACGATTCTGAGATTCTGTGACTCCAGTGGGGAGAGCAAAGTTGCAAATGGGAGGAGGAGCACACAGACCTGTCACCATTCCCATTAGAAAGGGATAAGGTTACAGGGAGAGGAACCATCTAGGGTAGGTGGCAGCCCCATCGCCTTCTCAGACCTAGTGAGTGATGTGCTGACACAGTGTCTGCCCCCAGAAATAAAGCAGCTTCACAGTGGCACACATCACAGAGTTAACATTAATTTCTCCTTCTGCTAGCTGTAACTGCAGTGTCCCTTTCTTCTGCTCTTTTGCTATCCAGTAACTCAGTCTCTTTCTGCTATTTCAGGTGTTGTATTCCCTTACTCTCCACGGCTGGGTCGTTACAACTTGAACTTCCACGAGGCTCAGAGAGCATGTCTGGACCAAGATTCAGTTATTGCCTCCTTTGACCAGCTCTATGATGCCTGGAGGTCAGGGATGGACTGGTGTAATGCTGGCTGGCTCAGTGATGGCTCTGTGCAGTACCCCATCACCAAGCCCAGGGAGCCCTGTGGAGGGAAGAACACAGTGCCTGGGGTCAGGAATTATGGTTTCTGGGATAAAGAAAAAAGCCGATATGATGTTTTCTGTTTCACTTCAAACTTCAATGGTAAGAGAGAGACTTCTTCTCCCCTACTTTGTGAGTGATTGCTCCTGTGCTTAGGAAAGAAACTCCAACAGCAGCAAGTGATATTGGATTTTTCAAAGCATATGTTAGGCTTGGAAAATGTTATTGTTGAATTTACAAGGACACGTGCACAGAGTAACGTTGTCTTTGCCACAAGTTGACATAGATCACTTTTACAGCTCTTTGCAGAACTTGAACTGGCAAGAGTTTCTACCATCTCTACTTTCACCCCATTAAAATTTATATTTACTCTTTTAATGTTGATATATGCCCAGTTTATTTCAGTTTGAGTGATGAGAAACCTGATGTTCATTAATTGAACTTCCGTATTGAATTATAATTATAATTCTGATGTTTTGCAACTTAAATATATCACCTAAACAGAATTTTGATCACCATTTCAACAGTTCTGTGAATCAAGGAGCTCCTGCTCATGTACCAGGTCTAATATGACTAATACCTCCTTATCAACAAACTATTTCTAGTTTTTAAGCCTAACAATTTAGATTCCTTATCTTAATACACTGCCAAAACCCTGTACACTTTTGCTCTGAGCTTGGTCTGCTTTGAACCTTACTTAAGCGACTACAAGCTTTTTTTCTATTCTTAGGTATGAAATTATTTGATACCAGCTTGCTGTCATTTCAGGTTTAATCTAGTGCCTCAAAAGTTTTTTGAAAGCTTGAACTGTAAATGAGAGGAATGCTGAAAGTGAACATGTGCAAAAGGAGGCTGCAATCCTCTGCAGCTTCATACTTGCAGATAATTTCTATGCAACTTTGGACATGTTTGGCTTGCAGCCCACTCGGACCAAGGATCATGGCCTTTTTTGTTTATACACAGATTACTTATCCACATTGAAGCATTTTTGTCCTACATCACAACAAAAAAAACCCCATAAGTCTTGATTTCTGAAGATTTGCCCCAATGTTAAGTCTGCTTCGGCCTCTCAAAAAAACCCCAGATCCTCAAACTGACATTATTAAATTTGGCTATATACAATCTGAAACAAAAGTTTAGCTGACTTTCAACACTCTGCTTAGTTCCATGAAATTTTGGTTTATATTTTTTCTTGTTTTATTTATCCAAGGTGAAATACTACATGAGTTCATCTCTTATATGCAGATTTGACCTTGCACTGAAGAAAGAGGACAATGGAATAAAACAAACAAGAAAAAAGAATTTAAAAACTGATAGCTACACTAATCACAATGTTTGCAAAATATGTTTTTGTGACTACTAGTCATCAATCACCACCTTTTCCTACACTGCAAAGTGGATAGTGTCTCCTAAGAAACAAGAAAAATAATTCTGGGGAGAGAAAAAAAAATGCTGATGGATAAGTATTTTCTGTGCAATACATCAAAAGAAAGAAAGAGGAATAAAGAGGAACTATGTAAGATGAGGATAAGGTGTACAAGTAGTAGAGAAATCAACAACAGGACACTGAAATGAATTTCATGCTCGATGAGTCTGTTAAACTAGACTGCAAGACAGAGTACTACACAGCAATACAATGATATATGGAGCTGAACAACATCTTTTCTAGCCCCCTGAAGCTCAGTGCCACATAAGCCTCTCAATGTTTCTGCAGAAAATCTGGACTTCTGCTTCTCCCAGCATCCATCTCCTCAACCAGGAACCCGCCAGGCTACATTATCCTCACATGTTCCTGCTGTGTTCTCCACTATTCCTGTTCCAAGCTTACCTTAATATCCGCAGTCAGCCCAATCACCCCCTTAAATGCCAAATTCCTGTTTTCAGCTCAACACTTCAGATAACTTATGTACACTTTACGGCATATGTTAGCTTTCTCACCGTAAAGGGGAAAGCTTATAATAACCCATTTTGCCACCAGGTTGCAGTTGCCAAAGATAGTGGCTACAGGCAAAAAGCTATTTCTGCAACACCCATACTGATTCTTTCAGCTCAGGAACAGCCAAGGAAAACGAGAAGTGGTTAGGACACCACACATTTCCAGCAGTGGCAGTGACTGCTGATGGCATGAAACAGACAAGCCTTCAGCTTTATGTCAGGGAGCTGGGAAAATGCCAAGAGCCCCAGGATCAGGGGAGGATAAGGTGACCTTAAAAAAAAAAACCTGAAGTAATCTCAAAGAGTCTCAGTTGTGGGAGTTACTATGAAGAAAGCGAGTGAGTGAAGTTTAGATTTTTGCCAAGTGTGCTTTTTTTAAGATAGTATCCCAAACACATTATGATCCCAGTAATCATTAAAAAAAAAAAAAAAAAAAAGGCTCAGTTTTAAATAGTTCATTAGTCAAAGATAAAAAATCTTTGTCTAAAATGCTAGGCTTCTTTTTTACCTGAAGAAGAAAGGTACAAACCAGCAAAATTACTTTCATCTGTTAAGGTGAAAAATTAAAATGTAGTCATCAACGCTGTGAGTTCAAATCCAGCTTCAGTGTTTTCAATCTGGAACTGTTGGATCCCATCTCCGATGAGCTCAGTACACACAGAAAAATAGTGATGGAAAAGGATTTTTTTACACTGTTAGTGAAGAATTCTATCTGCATTCCCTGCACACCAGAGAACTTTGCTTTAACAAAGTTTGTCTGCAATGCAATATAAAATAATCCGAGTGCTTTATGAAATGACTCTCTGCAGTGCCCTTGCTTAGACTAGGATAAACACATTAGCTGAACATTTTGTTCTGCATGTAAAACTGCTTCATATTCAAATCATTCTGTTTATTCACAGAAGAGTTCTTGGTTTGTGTCTGTGCAGGCAAAGCCAAGAGCCTGAAAAAGTTTCATACACTTTGTAAAGAGTGTATAAACAATTTACCAGTTTACGAGAATATATGGTAATCTGTTCCATAAAACAGTGCAAAGTAACATTAGCATAATGTTAACCATTAAATCTATTAAAATGTTGTGAAATAACAAAATTTTTTGCCTCCATAGAGATAACTATTGGATGGCAATGTGTTTCCCAACCTGCTTTCACATCCTCATGTTAAAATAAACTATTGGAAATTAATATGCACAAGTGGAAACTATCCAAATTGAGTCTGAGAATTCCATGTTGGAACTTCTTGGTATCTGTGCATTCAGCTCTGGTCTCTCACACTTTCTCCTCTTCTTTTCCTTCATCACAGGAGCACTTTAGTACTTGTTCTCTTTAGAAAATCTAAAGCATCCTGACACACATGATAGGGCAAGCTGTCATGATCCAAAGATTTGCAAGAGATGTAGACCATCTCAATTTCTCTCCCATCCCCGCCCAAAGGAATAGAAATGCTCCTCTCCCATGCCTAAAAGAAGGTCAATTTGGGCTTCAGTACCCCAGTACCCCAGGGGAATAAAGACAGCAAAATAGTTTTGTTGTAGTCTTAGAGAAACTCCAAAAGGCATGGGTCAAGGAACAAATAATGGTATTGCTGAGTGGTTATTTGCTTAATTTCAAAGGATTTTAAGGAGAATCAGGATCTTTCACACTGAAAAGTGTAAAGGGAGCTAAACATAAACATATCTATCGATTCCTCTATAATTAAGAATTTTCAAAGAAAAAGATATAGCTTGTATAAAACTTTGTACTCATCAACATGCTGTTATATATTTTGCATACAGAATCCAGTGCATAACTGGTTTGTTATCAGTTTCAGGAGAATCAAGTAAAAATCACGTTAACAAAAGTACAAATACAAAGAATAAATTTTAGGGATCATGTTAAATGTGTGCCTGTGAACCTTTTTATTACATTAATGCATGTGATAACATAACCACTTCTGTCATTTAAATGGGAGGAAAGCATAGAAAATTGTCCCTGGATAATGCATACTGACTGCTTATTTGATCATGTCAGAATATTTTGTAAGTGGAACATGTATCTGTTGTTCCAGAAAGAGAAGCAACCCCCCCCAAAGGATTTTTTTTTTTTTTTTTTTTTTTTTTTTGGCTTTCTTAGAACTGGATTTTTTTTTGTTTGGTTGGTTTTGGGGTTTTTTTTGAGTAGCCAGATTCGCTGCTGGTACTGGGGGAACTGGAAGAAGTTTTTATTTTAAATTGCATTCACATCACAAATTTTTAACATGTTCTTCAATTCTGAGGAAAAATGGCCTCTCAACCACTTAGTAATGCTGTAAGATATATTGAACTGAGTCTGCAGAGCATATGACAGAGTCTACACATCATGCAAGCTACAGAAATCAAGCACATTCATCCTCTGTAGGAATGACCCAACTAACAGATATTAATGAGTGACATTCAGTTAATGCCTCCATCTCCTTCCACACCAACAAATAAATAAATAGTAAAATTTTTCTTTTAGGAGCTCTACTATCTTATTAGTAAGAAAAGAACATCAAATCTGTTCTTGGTTTAATGGAGTCTTATTTCTTTAGAAATTATGGATACACATTTCACTCCTGTGGGGTGACAGCTTCCACTATAAAAGTTATCTTATTTAAGGAAGGGGCAGAGTATAGGAGTTTTTTTGATTGATGTCATATGTCAAAAGCCTGACCTTACTGCAAATCCCTAGGAAATTACATTCCATTGACATATGGTTTGAAGAGCAACTACTAAGCTGGGTGCGGTTCAGAGGCTATCACTCCAAATCCATGTTCCCCTAAGTCTGAAATCTTGTTTGCTTTGGGAAACCTTCTAATCACATAGTTGGAATAGGTTTCCACTTAATAGACACTCTCTGTGATAACACCTTGTAAATGCTCTCAAGTTGCTGAAATGGAGTTGAGTAGCCATTTTACAAAAGGATAGATTATCTACTCTCATCAGTTTTTCTTAGAAAATGCTGTAAAGATTGTCTCTGACACCAATGAAATTTTTTTAAAAGTGTCTTCTTCACCACAGCTGCAATGTATATGTTTTTTTTTAAAAAAAAGAAAATCTACATATCATGGTATAAAATATCCAGCCTTTACAGAAGTTAATTCAGTTATTTTTATAATGTCATCTGACCTGACATTTCTTCTTCACTTAGAAAAAAACCTATGTTTTTTGCAGGAATCTGGAGCTGATATGACTCTTCATCTTGCTCACCACTTTTTCTTCATCTAGAAAGTAACCTGAAACTAGGCAGAATTCTGTTTGTGTGTTTGCATATTTTTCATGAGGAAACAAAAAGCCACTATTCTGAATGACATTCTTAATTAAGAAGTAAAGAGTGTTCTCTAGAATTAGAAGATCCTTTCATGAATAAATTTCTTTGTCTTTCCACTAACTTGTCAGATTGAAAAGCTATGAAATTATTCAGAAATTAATAGTCTTTCAAATAAATGCTATTCCCCTGAAATCCACTTCTACCTCACACTTGATTAATTGTCAAATCAGTGATGATAAATAACCTTAAGTATAATGAATGAAAGGTTTGTGATTTATATTCCCTTGATAAATGAAATTAATGTTAATATAATTTCTGCTTATGGATTAGTAGGAGACACTTCCTTTTTGAGCTTTACTTGCTGGCATATATTTTCATTACCTTGTGAGAAAGAGACATTTTTCTTAGCAGCACTATCAGTTCAATGCGCTCTTAAGGTGGGGATATCTCCTTTGATACTTAAAGAGAAGCAGTGCTACACAAAAGCTGCATGTGGCTTTGATGCTGCTAATGAAGACTTATAGAAATGGTTTTGATCCACCAAAGGCTCAAACTCTGCTTTGGAGAAGCTGTGAAATACCTAAGCTCTCTTGCAAATAAATAAATACATAAAAAGTTAAAATTTTGTTTCTATTTAAGTTTAGTGCCTTGACAGAGAGTAAAACTGCATCTGTTACCTTCATACCCTTACTCAGATGCTATCAAAGGCCACATCTTTCTATGCCATGCTTCTGAGAGGAAAATTTGTAAGGGTTTTAAGCTAATGCTAGGAGCATAATGTAGAGGCAGACTGGATATTTAACTGAGTTCCCTTCTCTGACAGTAAGCTACAGCTTCTTGAGATCTGCTTTAACTGAAGTCTGAGGGGCTCCTTCAATATTGCACTGGATTGTCATTGGCACCTTGTTAGTAAATGCATCTAGCACAATAGATTCAGATGGACAATAGGTGCTTGTCTCAAAATCCCATTATGTCTTCCATCATCTCTTCCCCCTGACCTTTTTCCTGCTACGTTTCTACATCGGAGGATGAAATGCATTTTAACAGTTATCACTGAAAGCAAGCAAGGGTGGGAATGCCCTTCCTTGCTAAATTAGCAGAAATAACTATAGCATAATATATATATAATGATATATATATGTAGTTATATATATATATATATATATATATATATACACTTTTGTTGTTGTTGTTGTTCAGCGTCTGTTTTCTCTACTTGTCTTTTTTTTTCTTTTCACTCCCAGTATTGATCAACTCACTGCACAAATAAACGAGGTGTTTTTAGCAGTGCGATGTACACCCAACACAGTCCCAGATCAACCACCATTTGATATGACCCTGCAGTGGGACACCTCCATTTCTCCTCAAAAGCCTTCACCACTTCGCCATCATCACCATCACGTCGCTAACGACCCTTTTCCCTTCTTCCCCCTCCTAGGTCGCTTTTACTACCTAATCCACCCGACCAAGCTGACCTACGACGAAGCTGTTCAGGCATGCTTGAAGGACGGAGCACAGATTGCTAAAGTGGGCCAGATATTTGCTGCCTGGAAGCTGCTGGGCTACGACCGGTGCGATGCTGGATGGCTGGCTGATGGCAGCGTCCGCTACCCCATCTCCAGGCCCCGGAAACGTTGCAGCCCTAACGAGGCAGCCGTTCGCTTTGTCGGCTTCCCCGATAAAAAGCACAAGCTGTATGGTGTCTACTGCTTCAGAGCATACAACTGAGAGTACCTAGAGCACAAAAGTTTTAAATCCATTTAAGAACATGTGAAAGATTTCTTTTCGATACGAACTCATGCAAGCTACCAAAACTGTGATAAAACCCTTTTTTTTTTTTTTTTTACTTTACTGTAAAGAGTAACTTTCATAAACCCGGCCTTATCAATTTGTTTTTGGTTTGGTTTTCTCTTTTAATATTTTTGTAAAAGTATCATTCCATAGATATTTTAAATTAATATAATTTAATGGAAGCTCTAGGTAAAGAAGTTTTAGAGCCAAAATTCTTTAAGCTACGTCATCCCAACAAAATATATTTTACACGAATGGGGCATGCAATAGAGCTTGATGATTGCTAGGGCACAATCATGGAATGTAAGGCTACTCAAAGCAGAAGCTTTTAAAAGCACAAATTTTACATATTTCTATCATCTTAAGAAACACTGCAAATTGATTATATCAGGAATTTTGAGAAAAGATTTCTTTTTGTTAAAGGGGATCAGTGAGGTTTTGCAAAAAACCTTACAATAACATAGGTTAGAATATAACTGTTTTCACTGGTTTCACATGGAAACAATAGTGTTTAATAAAAACAGCTAAAACAGTCCACAAAAATAGGGCTAGTTTTACAATTTTAAATCTTGCCTTTATGAACAATAAGCTCATGGTCCCATACATAGGAACAAGCATGATTTGTTCTCCTGTGCATTTCAATTGTGGTTTAGTTGTGTATAAGTCACTGATGAGGGAATGAATAATTAACTAATGAGAAAACACTATTTTCTTCTTAGCTTCAATTAAAGATGCCTGAGAAGTGTTGTATTACCTTTGAGTAGCTTTACTGAGATATTTTTAAACTCTTAAAGGCCATTTGCTAAGCAGCATATAGCATCTACTCAGGGCAGTTGTATAAATGAACTGCTGGACAGAGAAATTATAAACTTTAGCAGCTTTATTTTACATTAGCCTTTGAAATGTTATTGTCTTAATGAATGAACATTACAGTATTTAATATTTCTTACCTATTTACAGATCACAAGATATAAAAATTAGAAAAAAACATTAAAATGATGAAGTCTTGCAACAAGGTTATTAAATAAAGTCTAAATCCAACTATTAAGATTTAGAAGAGAAAGAAACACTTTATTTCCTTACACTTTTTTTTTTCCTAAAAATTGAATCTGTCTTTTTTTAATTTTCAATTAAAAAAAAATAGTATTAGTAGCCCTGAATTATTTAGTTACACCTCCTTAGAGTTAACAGAAAAAAAATTATTGAAATACTTCTTTTCATTAAATTTGCAGTGGTCTGGGTGGAAGATGTTTACCTTTATCTTCCAGTGTCAGAGATAAACACACACCCTGCATGGTGCCTAGGGTTTTCAGAGCTGCCTAAAGCACTAGGTCCTCCCTAAATATCAATTTGAGGGAATTTGGATTTCTGATGCAAGCTTATTTTGGATGCAGCAATTCTTGGTGCTCATCTTCAGATACCTTAATGCAACCAGTTTTTCAGAGAGTGGGTGCTCAAGGCTTTCTGAAAATATACTATACTTATGGTGTCTCAGGCTGGATATCCAAAAAACCTAAGAGGCCACTGATTAAAAATATCTTGGTCTTGAGTAATCTCTTAGGCAGTTTTGACATTCTCTCTCCAGTATTGGTTCTACTGCTTAAAAATGGAGAACTATTTTTCCTACTCTAAGCTTGCTGACTATGAAGATTTCAGAGGACCAATATTTGTATTATGCAGAGTTTTATAGCTTCCCATTGTTTCCATATCTTAATGAGATATAGTGGTATTTATCTAAGAAGGATACGACTGGTATGCTTTAATGGATGGTTTGGTGTAGTTATTTTTCCCATGGACATGAGCAAATAAATCTCTTTCCTGGAGTGGTTGTGGTCCTGTTTTAAAACTCTGTGAACAAACTAGGCACAATATATTTTAGAACTGTAGTGGAGAGTTACTATAGTGTGAGAGGTATATTCGAGTTCATTCCCATCAAGCTCAAAGGCAAATTTCCAACCTTCTGAGTATATTTGCTCATACTATAGAGATGAAGCAATCTTAGTGCCAAACCCCCTCCTTTTTATAATCCACTAGAAATTGGATTTTCTTGAAATTCTATCACTTAGCTATAAAAAGAGATTTATTACAGGTCAAGCCCCTAAACCCATGTAAACTTTTCTGAACAGCCATTTTTAAAACAAATGTCCATTTCACACATTTTCTCAGGCCATTCAGAATCTTTTCTGAACCCTTAAGAGAAAAAATGGAAATGGAAAGAGAAATGGAAAATATCCGTACAGGATAAGGAATGGACTATGCAAGACTGGATCATGACCAAGAGGAATACCTGTTATTCCCCCATCCAACCTTCAGAAACACGAAAAAAAAAGGGGCAGACAATTTCATAGTCTTTTCTGAAGCTTGGACAAAGAGGTTGTGGTATGGAAAAACCTATAGGGAGTATCCCAGTTGTTACTCCAGCTAGATCCAGAGTTGCTGTAAGGAGGGAAACCTTTTATGCAGCTAGCTCTATCCTCCCTTAATATCTGCTAGATCTGGAGGTGGCTGCTTGGGTTTCCTATTGCACAGAGGCTAAAAGACCCTCATGAAAATACTAATTTTTTATTTTTTTTTTTTTTACCTCTCCAAGGAAACCTCTTACAGGGTTTCATCCCAACACATCTTTTTTTGCAGGACTGGGGATTATATTTTGCCTGCATAAAAAATGTACACATCCAACCCACTTGTGGGGCTGGCTAAAGTGCTCTCACTGCTAGACCAAAGGCACTGCGGGGAAGGCAAATTTCAGCCTTTCACCAAATTTGCAAAGCTCTGGAGATGGCTGGTCAGGTCCTAAATCACAGCAATCTCAGGCTTGCGCTCGCTTATGCCTTCTGCTTCCATATCTCCAGGTTGGGACAGCCTGGGTGTAGCATCCCCCCTACCCACCTCTTTGCTTTGTGCATCACTCAAAAAACCCGGGCTGGTGGCTGAGCAGGCTCTGCACCACCCAAGTGATCTCTCAGCTCCAGGTAAAGCCCCAGAGCTTCCAGCTTGGAAGCACAAAGAACCCAGAGGGCAACAAGGAATTAGGTCTCTAGAGAGATGCTGAGCTGGCATAGGATCACAGATGGCCAAATTTATCATTCAGTTATGCCTGTAAGTTTGCATTGAAGATATTGCTTGCTAGGAACCATATGTTCGTGTAATGGAGTTGCGGGATGTGGATTCACATTCATCATGTTGCTTATGAAAAGCCCAATAGTCTCACGTGGGATCAGGCTAGATTTAGATCTGTGTACTCATATACAACATTATGTCTTATTATAACAGATACAGTTAATTGGATAGTTTGATGAAAATGTGCTTGTATGAAAAACATAATTAGCTCTACTGTAAGCAAGTTCAAAAACCATAAAAAGAATATTATTACCTGAGAAGTGGGCACAAACAGACAAAAAGACATGAATTATATTTATTTTTACAGCTACTGACTCCATTTACTTTTATAATGTCAAATTCGGGATATTTTATTATTTTTGACTAAGCTAGACAGGTGCTTGGATAAAAAAACTTTAAAAAGCAGCTTAAGAACTGGGTTACAGTCTTTGCTATTTTCTGTTCATGAGACATTATTCTATCATTAGAAAAAATATCATGTTCTCTGTTATTAACATGTATTTCACAATGTATCTTAATTTTAATGCCCACAAATTGACAATTAAATCACATTGTTCTTTTCACTATCATGAATTCTCCTTTTTGACTGGGAATTCTTCTACTTCTGTCCCAGAAAACACAAAAAGCAAAGGAGTAGATCAAAGTATGAAAACACTTGATTTGCCACAGGGAGCAAAGTGACTACAAGACTTAGGGGGAAAATAAAAAAAGACTACTCTGTGAATATGATTTACAATGAAAATAAAGAAAACTGTATTCCAAAGCCTTTGTTTTATGCTTCTTTGAAGCATTTTTCAAGTAGAAATGCAAGTACTGATTTCTTCTTTGTGTTCTCTGCCATCTTCTAAAATAAAATAAAATAAAGCATAAGGAAGGCTTTTTAAATTTTGTTTTTCTTTATATACTTGGTGTTACACTGCATATACATCACTGGAAATTGGAGGTAGAATAGTCTTTCAGGTATGGGAAAATTTATGAGATTATTTATATAATGCTACAGCCTTAGAAATTAAAAACCAACAAAATTACTCTTTTTAATGTATAGCAAGAAAGATTTCCAGAATCAGCAAAGAATTACTTGTTCAGAGCACTGGGCCAGCTTTCCAGCTTCTGTAATCATACAATTTCTGCATTCTTCTATTGATTTGTGCCAGAGAGTTAACCTTGAAAGTTACCTACACTGCCCCATTTTGCTGAGAAATGGATATACTTTATTTTCTTACAATTTATATTAAAAAACAAATTTCAAACTAGTAAGATTTTCACTTCAAAATATTAAGCATACAATTAGAGCCATCTTTGGTAGAAAAAGTCCTTCAATCATTTTCATTAACAGTAGCAGCTTCTCTTAAATTGCACCTCAGTATTCATAGCAGAAACACTGCCTTCAGGTTTAGAAGTGACTGGATTTACAACTTGATGAAACAACTAGAAATGTCCAGATTTTCACCCAAAAATTTAATAAATGAAGTAGGAAGCTGCAATTTTATTTACCTGTTCTGTCATTTACTCACAAAGGATGCCAACAGCTTCCTGTTTAACAACTTCCTTCTTGAAGGTTTTAAGAATCCCAGCAAAAATGAAACATGAGCCATCAGTGTCTATTCTTAACTTTCAAGGGTGGTTTTCTGGCAGTTTTAGTTAGCACACTTGATTTTGATTTTTTTATTTGCCTCATCAAGTAAAATAAAATTAAGAAGAAAGAAAACAACCCCCCCCCTCCAAAAAAAAATCCCAAATAAACAAAAAACAAAAACAAAAAATCCAAACAATGAACAACAAGTAACACACACACAAAAGAAAACAACAAACAGACAAGCAAACAAAAAACCCAGAAAAAGTATGAAAGGAAGAAACAAGTAAACCACGGCCAGTGGATGACAATACCTTAGGAATATAAGAATTATACTAAAGTATGAAAAACAAAGGAATAGTAATAACAGGGATTTTCACAGTTCCTGGTCTCAGAGAATGACATTGCTATCTCCTGTTTGAGGTTTGCCAGCAAAGCCAGGTTCTTGCTTCTCCAGCATTGCCTTCAGGACACTTTTCTCTCCATTCTCCACCTTACTTCATCCCCAGGAAACAGAGCAGGGATGGAAATACCCATTGAATAACACAATTTAAAAAATAACACAAAAAATAACAAACAAAAAAATAACAAAAATTAACACAATTAAAATAAAGCTCTGACTTTGCTTCCTTGTCTCATAGATCAGGAGACCCTTCTCCTTGTCCCCTGTGTAGTGCCTGAGTAAGTAAATTTGCTGAGGTTTTGACACCAGCACAGGGACACTGACTTGTACACCAGTGTGTCCAAGTGATGCTCAGGCAATTTCTATCATCTTGACTTTTATATTTGTGGTATTACTCCTCTCTAGTGGAAGAAATACTTAAGCTACCCTCTTGACCCTTCTTTTTTCTTCCTTGAACTTAAACACCTGCTAGCTAAGTAATTCTAAATTTGTGAATATAGTGGAAATAACAATTATTTCTTTGTTTAGAAGGCACTTCAAATGTTGTGCACACGAGTAAGGTAACAGTTATTTGTGGTCACTTTTACATCACAAAGTATGAACACAGGTAATTGAAGATATCTCTGTGATTTTGATGTCTATCTTCAGATCATCCCCACTTCTTGACCTCTGTCTTGTTTTAAAGGGTATTTTGGTGTGTGTGTGAACTAGGTTCTTTTCAAAGGTAATTAAATTGGAAGCTCAAGCTTTGGTAAACAACAAATTCATCCAAGCTGTAAGGGATATATGAGGGTCTGAACCCATCCTCCATCCTTCAGGTATCTTCAAACCACACCTATAGTGTGGATTTGTGCTTCAGGGCCCTAACTTAACTCCAGCCAGATGAAAAAAAGAGCCCTATAATTCACAGTGTGCAGATGTAGGAATCTGAAAGATGTAGGAATCTCAGCACTAACTGCTTTGATCTCTTAAACTACTCCTGTTGCACAACAGTACTTGCCATGCAGACATATTGTAAATGGGCAACTTGGAGTGCTGTGTACAAGCAAGCAGCCATCAGGATAACAGCCCAATAGTATTTTTTAACATCACTAAATCTCAGTGACCAGCAGGGTTGAATACATCATGCTTGTACCCCTAATAGAGATCTCCTCCACCTCCTGGTGGAGTCAGTAAGGATGCCATGATATCTAGTGAGGCTTATGGGAAGTTTTGCCTTTAAATGCATCTTTATACCCACAAGTGTTTTGCATACAGAAGTTGTGAATTCTTTTCTCTTCTAAATTTCATGAAGAGAATGAATTTAATATAAATTGTTGTGTTTGAGTGCTGTGCCCAGATGAAGACACATGCAGGATCCTCTCTTCTGCTCTGCGTCTTTCATGACCAGGAAAAAGGAATCAATGGAAGAAGTGGTTGGCAGTGGTCAGTGCTGAAGTATCAAGACAATGAAAACTGGTGAACCAGTTACTCCAGTGCAAGCAGCTGGGAAGCAGCCACCAGACTGTTCTCCAAAGCCCAGTCTCGCTTTTGCAATCTTTCCTGTATGAATATATCAGGGTTGAAATATGGTGGCAATCTTGAGGTCATTCCTAGACAATGAGTGTATCTCACAGTACATAGACACAAACAAAGGATGCAGAGAGCTTTGCCAAGTCCTTCCTAGGCTGAACACTGAACCAAACAGCTCCCAGACACATTCCCAGAGCTAGGCAGTTCCAAAAGTATGTTTTAAAACTACTTGTGCACAGCCTGTCAAACTGACAAATCAAAAATCAGGTTTGAGAGTATCTTTCGGGCTCATCAGACCGTGTCCCGACCTGACAGCACAAAACCTCAATCATGCTGTTTTCATCAAGTCGTTATATCCTAATCATCTCCAAAAGATCCAGGTAATCTGGTTTCTGCCTATTCATTATAGAAAAATAACAAGAATGTTTAGTATCATTGCAGCACAACCTTATTAGCATGCGTGGAGTATTGCTTAGTGGAAAACCAGTTAAAACAAGATTTTGTGGTGTTACTGACTGCAATCAAGTATAGCTGGGCTTTACTGCATCAGCTTGTATTAAGGGACTTTGGTGGGATATTTAGCTTTGAAAAGTACAGTACTCAGCACAAAAGTAACATTCAGGATATTTTTAACTCTTCTTTCAATTTCTCTGTGTCTTTGCTCTGTAGTAACATGGTCACTTCTATAACACCAAGAGGTGTAATAATTCTAATACACATGAATGGCCTCAGCCAGAAGACATAGCTATAAGAAGGTTTTTTCAGTTCTCACAGTTTTTCAAACATCTCAAAAATCATCACAGAAGTTCTTCAAGGCTTGCTCCAGGAAAGCCTGCATTTCTGATTTTTAAAACATGACCTTCAAGTCTGAATACATCCAGAAAAATTGTATCTGCATCTAAAAACTCCTAAAAATATCATATAACTCCTCATCTGCTCTGACAAAAAGAAAACAGTTTGTACATACATCCTGAAAGGATAAGCACCCTCCAAAAGAAACATGATGTGTTTCTTTGTGATAGCTCTTGGTCATAATTAGCATTATTTAAATACGTGTTAATTTTTCCACTGCATTTTTCAGCACTGAAATTTCCCCACTAATTCACAATACAAGTGTACCTAATAATTTTCTGCCAGTTCTACGACATATTATTTTACAAGGCTATTCTTGGGTATGTGCAAGCTGCAGTAACAATGCAGTAACCAGCTGTGCAAGGTTAACTGTATGTGAAATTGAATAAGGCTTTGTAGAGGGATTTTTGTATTTCTCACAGACCAGCTGATTTTTAAGCAACATGTACAATAGCAATAATTTCATAAACATGTAGGGGCAATAAAGAATTATAATTATATATATATATATACATATATATAATAATACCAATCAGTCTTTACTTCTGAAATGCTGTATAATGTTAAACCAACTGCTGAAAAAGGAGGAATGGACAGTTACACAGGGATCAGGGGTACTTCCACACAAGTTGAAAGGGTGATCTTGAAGGTCCCTTCACACCAAAGACATTTTGTGACCCTGAGTTCTGCTGCCAGAGTGGGGACAGATACACCAAAACACCCTCTAGTTGGGAAACTCAGTGCCCCAAACCTGCCCTAAAGAAGCCCCGTCAGCAGTTACAGGAAACATGTCAGCTATCCAATTCTGAAGATAGAAGTTTGTAGAAAGATTCATCAGCAAAGAAACAAAATCTCCAGTATAAACTTTTTGCTCTGTATATAGATCACTGGATCACTCACTGTTTTTACTTAAAATACAGCTAAAACAAGAAGAGTTGCCGTGGTAAGGATGCAGTATTTCTCCACTCTAAAATTTCTGAAAGCCTGATGACCACTGGAAACTAAATTGCAAAAAGTCTTGTCTGAGCTCAAGCCACCAGATAATTTACTGGTTTTTTTCAGACCTGTGCAGCAGTCAATGTGCATTTTTGTGGATTTTACTACAAATTCCTCCACTAGAGATGCTTAAATTTAATCCTGATAAATACAAGTCTGTCTCTCACTGTCCTTTAATCTAAAGACACAGCCATAACTAAAGGCTTTGCAGAACATCCTGATGAGTCGGTGGTTCACATCAGTGCACTGCATAAATTCAGATTAAATAGCACAGTAACACAAATCACTATGCCACCTCCTGAGGTCATCTGCTCACCTGTTGTTGCTCAAACATGAAAATAGCTTTTATTGGCCATTAAGACAGCCACCAGCCCATGGAAAGCTCACTGCTTGCAGTGCACAATGTATTGCAATATGCAAACAGAGCATAAACACATCTCTAACACCACTTTCCACAGATTTATAGAATAGAATCATAGAATGGTTTTGGGTTGGAAGGGAGCTTTAAAGGTTATCGAGTCCATTCCCCCTGCAATGAGCAAACACATCTTTAACTCTGTCAGGGTGCTCAGAGCCCTGTCAAGGGATGACCTTGAATGTCCCCAGGGATGCAGAGGAAGATGGTTGATGCTCTATTGGTATGACATCAAAGCTTACATCATCACTCTGCCTCTGTGAGAGCACCCCAGGGCTAAATTCATGGTCAGACTGGACTGAAGAGGAAGAGCAGGCAGCTGCCTAACCTGGAATCTGCTGAGAGGGAGAAGTGGGACCTAATCCAAAGTGCAGAAAAACAAGCAAGCCACAATTGCAAGGCTCTCAAAAATAATAAATATGTATGTAAATGTAATAGCCCCAGACACTCACCTAAACAATCCTGAAATGCATAATCTCTGCTTTCATGTTCCTCTATCACTTTAT
The DNA here is from genome assembly GCF_003957555.1 of Calypte anna. Classification (NCBI taxonomy): domain Eukaryota; kingdom Metazoa; phylum Chordata; class Aves; order Apodiformes; family Trochilidae; genus Calypte; species Calypte anna. The sequence continues at coordinate 68,216,815 of NC_044274.1, read as the reverse complement.
TTGGTGCTAGAGATGTAATTCATTATTCTAGGGTGCTTTTTTCTTTGTGGGTTTTTTGTGGGGTTTTTTGTTTGGTTGGTTGGGTTTTTTTGCCCTGAAAAAAGCCTTATCAGGAAAAAACAAACAAAAATAGAAGGATGGAGATGGATGGATGGATGGATGGATGGATGCAGGTGAGCATGCATGCAGGTATTAACAGTGTCAGGCCTCTCATCCCAGTGGTTATACATGGGAAAAAAGCCCTATTTAAAAATTTCATGTAGGTCTTGGCTTAATTTAGGTCTCAGAATCACTTGAAGACATCAGAAAGATTGCAGTTTACATTCACTCGGCACAAAAATATCTCAGCATCTGAGTACACAGGATAGTCAAAGTCAAGCCCACCAATGACCAAGCTGAAGGCAGCACAAGTGCCCTCTTCATCCAAGTGCAAGGATCACTTCAGAGATTCAAGAGAGCAGAACAACAGCACAGGCTCCAGGTGACTGCACCACACAGTACCTGGGTTCATCCCACACCTGGCACATTGAGTACCTAGAAACATGGGGCACCTAATTTTCTTGTTGTTTTGTGTACCTCAGTCATTGCTAAAGATTCAGGGTTCTGGCAGTGACACAGATGGGTGTTATAGAGAAGTAATACCAGATACCTGCTACATCTTCAGGATGGCTGTAATCTTCCCCAGTAGCATGCTCAGTTTATCCTAGAGAGGAATTCCTTTCTTCCTCTCCCTTGCTTTTGGTGTTAGATGATATCAATGGTTACAAGGTTGACTTTGAGTTGTCTTGAGACATTTTTCCAGAGATGACCTCAATCTTGGTTTCCCAGTGGGAAACAGACTACAAAGACTGACTAAAGCCTTCTCCACACTTTTCTGAACAATACTTCTCACTCACTTACAGGACAATGAACACGAGATCTGGGGAAGAGCACAAATACTAAAAGAGAGCTTTGAGTAAATGTTCAATTTACAATTTACAATTTACAATTACATTAAAAGACACTGAACACATGCTCAGACAGACAGATTTCCAATCTTCCCCCCACTCCCATTGAATTTTGCTTACAAAGCAAGATAAATGTCTGCCTTGCTTTCCAGCTTTCCTATTTTCCAAGTTGACCAAGTATTACAGCAATGTGTTGGTGTCAGATAAGGTCCACAAAAATTAAAAACTCTTTATATAAACTGTATAAAGCACTGTAGATCACTCCCACTGGAAAATAAATGGAAAGAAAACAAGAAAGTGAATAAAAAGCACAGAGGAGATTGCTGGAGTCATACAGTTTGACTTGTTAAGTTGCACTCACTGCATGCAAATTACATTCAGGACTTTGCTCATTTTCAGCTTCTGGCATGGCAGCCCCTTTCTTGTGTGTGCAGCCACCCCATCAGCATATGAGCTGCAAAGGTCCCCAGTTGGATGTGTAGCTCAGAAAAAATTGTGAAAACTGGTACCCTACAAAATAGTGATTTTCTGTGCACATGACAACAGTCTCCTTTGTGATTACTCTGGGGATAAAATTTATTCATGTTGGTGGGAGGATAAGGGCGCAACTGATTATCAATTCATATCAACTTTTGCATAGTTTATTAATCTTCATTTCCATTACAAATTAGCTAGCCATTTCAGCCCAGCTTCAAAGCAGAAATCCACTGAAGTCATACCCCACAATTTAAACACTTTTATAGGAGTCTTTTCATAAGCTGTATTTAGCATGACTAAAAAATAGATCTAAGAAATGTGATTCAGATTCAGGAATGAGAACTGCCAGATCAAGTATCTGAGCAACACTTCTGAATCTTTCTGTCATGACAGGGATTAAAATTCTACATTAGTACATCCATCACATCTCTGAAATGCAAGCTAATGATTTAAAAATAAGAATTCTTTAGTAAGAATTTGTTTTAATGATTTGTCATAAAGACATAGTATTTTTTCCATGGTTAAAAATTTCCTGTTCATTTGGTAAATACCTATTTTTAAGCATTTAAAGTGCAGAGCAGTGTGTATATGTCATTACTTCTTTTTCTGAAGCTGAGCAAAAAAATCCCAACACTCCACCATTTCAGTATCACAAGGACAAGGACTTTGAGATACCTCTGCCACACAAAACTGTACTCCTGCACAAATAATTCAGATTTTCTAGCCATGGTGGATAGGCATCTGTAGCCACTCAACTTGGAAAAAGTCATCAGGTGAACCTAAGAGATCTTGTTTGTCCTGGTTTGGACCAGGATAAAGGTGGTTTTCTGTTTCTGTACTTTTGCTTTTAGCTAAGTCTCTTGTAAGTAGCTGCACTTGCTGAAACTAACAGCAAGTTTCTCAGTGTCTGTTTCTAGGATTGATAACACTTGATGTTTATAGTTACTGCTAGAGACTGGTATGCAGAGTCAAGGACACTCAGCTCTGAGGAAAATATTTTACCGTCCAGGAGGACACAGAGGCCCCACCTAAGCCCTCCTTTGGGGAGGAACAGACAAGATAGATGCCAGAATTGACCAAACAGAGTATTCCATCCCATATACGTCACACTCAGTATAAATTTGAGGCATCACGTGGGCCAAGCCAGATCTTTTCCTGATTTCCTGCTTCCCTTCCTTCACCCAGCATCCTGGAAGGATCCTGTCTGTTCATCTGCCTGTGGTCCTGATCCGTGCCAGCCCATATCTGTGTGTTCCTGCCTCCAGTTCCCGACTGCTGCCGACTCCAGGAGTCCAGCCTGGACTTTCCCAGGGCTGCCCTACAGCCTCGGTGGTGACGTGAGAGTTATTGGGGGAGAGGGGGGAGGAATGTGGTTTCCATTTTCCTGTATATTTGTATATATTTAGTAATTTTCCCTATTTATCATTACTGTTTCATTAAAGTTGTGTAGTTTAGTTTCCAACCCATAAGTCTCTCTCCCTTATTCTCTCTCCTTTCTCTATCAAGGATAGAGAGACATTAATAGAGAGCGTCTGTTATTCGGTTTAATCGCCGGGCCAGTGTTAAACCGTGACACTGTTATATTTCTTTTTAGCTTATATAAGTATATAGCTACTGGAGACACGAGGCACCAGGGCCCCATCATCACTTTCTCTACAAAAACTGGATTATGTGGCCAACAGGGATGTTCAGCCCTCCATGTGCCCTCCACGTAGGGGAGTGAGCAGAGAGTGTGCTGTGCACAGACAGGGCTTGTGTTCACATGGGTGCTGGCACCTCCAACAAAGCCATGTGGGACAAGATAGTCTGCTTCTGCATGAAGCTTCAGGGATCACACTGCACAGCCCAGCTGCCCATCAGCAGCCTCAGGGTTATGCTTACTTCCTCCATCACTTCTACTGGAGGCCCCTCCCCAGCTCCCAGATGGGTCATTGATTTTTGAGCCTGAAAATGAAGTATTCAATGTATAAGTCCTCTAAAAGTAATATTAATGAGCTTTAGTGGAAAAAAAATAAAAACACCAAAAAACAAAAATCCCAGCAAGCCCCACATAACTTAATAACTGCAGTTCTTGTAGTATAAAATCACATCACAGCCTTTACCCGGGAGCAGCGATTAGTGACATCATTTAATTTCTTGGGAGGACCACCACACAGTTTCTCAGAACACAGAACATCTGAACAGAAACCTTCAAGCAAAACAAAAGGTATTGCCTCCTCCTGGGACAACATTATGAGCATCCAAGTATTTAAGTAGTTTGCAGAGCACATAGATAGTTTGCAGGGAGAGATGCTGTAAGGCTCACTAACAGCAGCTAATTGGCTAATTACACAAAGCAATTTAGGTCTGACTGGTAGCAGATATGCTGAACTGTGGTTTCACATTAGGAAGAGTAAACAAGATAACTGAGAAGTAATACTTGCCTACAGGTTAGCACAAACTGAAAATCTGGAGAGAGGCTGGTGCCTTATCATCCCCATCCAAAACCAGTACTATTAATAGAAACCTACCCAGCTGCTAGAAAACAACACCTCATGTGTTCTTAAGATGTATTTTTGTTTGTTTGCTGTTATTTTTTGCTTGTTTGTTTTTTTTTCCCCACAATTTTGATTTAATTATATAAAAGAATTTAATTCTTGGCATGATAATTATTGGCATAATAATTCTTGCCATTATGTTAAATGTACAATACAGTATTTACACCCATCTTACAGATAGCCTAGATAACACAAAGCTTTTTGGGCACTCTTCTGTGATATGTGCCCACCTTTTATGAACAACATCTAAACAGCAATGACAGTTGTGAAGGTTGTGATAGGATGAGAAGAGATACCTTCACTCTTTTGCTCTTCACTTTCTCAGGTGATTGACCAGGAGTGGAGAACCACTGAGTCACTGTGGGGGCATCTCTAGTACCCTCACATGTACTGCAGGCAGTGTGGGAATGCAGAGAGATACAACAGTTTCCTGGCATCACAAAGAAAAGTTATACCCTTAAAAGGATGTCTCACTTTTAGGTTCAAATGTGTTATTTTGTGTTGTCCATTTCAAGCTGGCACAAAATTATTTTAAGTAGGTAGCAAAGCAGCAGGTTGCTATCCTTCATAAATGGAACTGGAAGGGCAGAATGGGCAACCTTGAAAAAAAAACAAACCCTTTTCTCAACTTTCTGTATTTGTGAGAGGGTGAGTGGGGTGAATGAGAGGGATTCTGAAGTGTTGCCTACAGCAGGAGGAGTGTATCCAATGCCTATGGGCACACCTGGGCCATCACATCACAGACCAAAGGGGAAAGGTTACCATTGCTGGTCCAAAAGGCTGAAGAATAAGTGGGATAAATTCAGGGCAGAAAGGCCATCTGAGACAATTTTCCAGTCTCAGCTCAGTCTGTACAAGGGTCTGAAACCTCAAACTGAAGCACTTGAGAATGGGTTACTGGATAGTTATGCTAAATCTAGGCCAGCAAAGGAAAAACTCAGGACAGGTCTAAATGCAGTACTTAGCATACGACTATACTCAAAATAGTGGATACAGACCTCTTCCTGGTTTTTCCCTTCACTGGTTTGGGAGGGAAGAGTACTGCCAGAGCTTGTGCAGCTGTAACAAACCAAGTAAATCCAAACCTTTCATCCACTTATAAAAGATCTCAATTTTTTACAAAATATTAAAAATTAAAAAAAAAAAAAGCTTGTCCTATGATCCTTTATACATCCCCTTTGTGTCTGGGATGCTATGCATTTTTTTTTAACTATTCCTTACATAGGCTATCCTTTCAGCATTCTTTTCACTGAGGAGGTAGAACAGGACAGCAGGCTCATTTAATGTGCTCTCCCAAGGCAGTAAAGCATTTCCTCCTCTCCTTTTCCAGTAGTTCATGAGTAACAGAGACAGTTTGTGAAGATGTAGTCTAAAACTTCAGGGTTTTCTGTAGGGCCATTTGTTTGACTCAAACCTCACGATGTATGCCAAGCCCACGACATCATGTTCAGTGCCAGCAATTTAATGGAAATTGTTTTAAGTTTTTATATCCTACCACAGGTTTTCTGAAGCACTTTCAGAATTTTCCTTTCAGGTTAAGCTAAAGCTGTTCTGTATAAATATTTATGTAAGGGTGTGAAGGGGGAATCACCTTCCGTGCTCCACCCAACAAAAATGTTGGAAAAAATGATGCATTTTTGCTAGTCCTTCTTAAACATGTGGACAAGGGCAGTCTTTGACTGTATTTTAACTGCTTGCTGGCTGGCATCCACTGCAGTCTTTGCCAAAATTAAAAAATACAGAAAATATTATATTTTTTAGAAGCTACAGAAGAAAATATTTTTCCTGACCTGTTTAATTTTTTTTTTCTGAGTTTAAATGTACGGCTGTCTGTAAAAGTACAACTTCTGCCCACAAAGTCAGATCTAGACACGAATAAAACACTGCCCCAACCAGTTACAAGAAAAATGTCTTTTAATGATGTTTTCATACCGGAGAAATAAAGTAGGCTGGTTCTGTAGTGTTCTACAGCAGGCAGGGATTCCTTATTGCCCGTTTCTTTGATTTCTCAGAAAAGCACAGGGAGGAAGGGTTCATTATTAGGGGCCAAGACCTGAGTAGGTATCATTTCTGGAAGGGGAGGAGAAAACAGAGGCCATTTCTGCACACTTTATACTTGAGGTCCAGGGGGTTCAGGTTTACACCATCACACTGGATTAGCTGCAGCTGGGGCCTACTCTGATATCTAGCTAGATGAGAAAAGGCAGATCCCAGAAATGCTCACAAGGTGAACACAAGTCCTTCCAAGCAAGGTCACTATAGAGCTCAGCACCATGACACTCTGCAAACTGGGCTCAGGATTTTATTTTTTGTTGTTGTTGCTCTCCTGTTCTTGGTGGAAGGGGAATTTGGGCAGAAAAGTCCAATAGTTGCAACTGCCAGATGACACCACAGAGGCTAAAAAAAAAAAAAAATTTACTTCTGCCACCTCCCAGGTAAGGTCAAAGCCCTGCACTTGCTGTCATACTTTTTACCCTGATCATGGCATTGCCCAGGATAGCTTTTGAATTACTGATGTTTGTCACTTTGTCACTGAAAATTCAATTTGCTGAGACATATGGTCTTGTCAGACTCTGACTGCCTCTTGGACAGAGCCAAAACATATTCCTATAACCTTCCTGAAGGACAGGAGAGCCCTGATCACTCCTCTGATCTCTGTGTGATGCCAGACCTGTTGTACACTCTGCTCTTAGGGGAAGAGGGAGAGAGAAAACTAATGAAAAAGAGAATGAATGAAAACTGAGTCAGGATGGGCCATTTAATTCCCACAGTTCATTTATCAGTTTAATTTATTTTTGAACGCATGCTGCTATAACTCTGTGTCAGTTCAGGCTCATAATGAGTTTAGATAAGTATTTAAGAACCTCACTTAGAACGTATTTGAAACTCCCATTACATTAGTTTTGTATTGAATTGGTGACTGGCTTCTAGTGTAAAAAGTAATTATAACAAAAACTTGGCAGTACAAAACCACAGTTTCAAGATGAAATTACAAAAAAAGGATCTGTTCATTTTTCTCTTACTCTCCAAAAAAAATTAAATAGTATGCCAAACAAATTCTGAAGTATTGTTTTAATCAGATTGAGATGAATTAGTTTGATTGAATTTGTCATTTGTGGAAACTCTCCATCAGTTTAAATTAATTCCCTAGCCTTTAAATAAAAAACAGATGCATTTCTAACAAATAGCACTTAACAAATCATTGGGATAGAACTGGATGAATTTTATGGTTTCATGGAGTCCAAATTGTAAGTGAAAGATAATGGAAATTGTCCCTCCTGAAGTGAAAAAAGCCCCATGGTGCTAATGGAAGCAGTCAGTATTTCTCAGCTGATATCTTTCTGAACACTGCTGGGGCTTCCCAACCACATCAGGTATCTGCAAGGACAAAGGAAAAAAACCCAGTTGAAATCATTTAGGAATGGGCCAGAAGAAAGACCTCTGATGACAGCAAAGGGCTGCAAGAGAGTACACACAGGGAAAATCAGCCTGAAGGGAACAGACAACCCATCTATCAGAAAAGTGACAAAATAAAAGCCAAATTCACCCACAGTGAATCCATGTTGCCGTACTTTGTGCAGGCAAACTGGGAATCCTTACAGTATTTCTTTACAGTGGCTTTGCTACCTACAGCATAGGTCCTGCTGCCTGCTGGAAAAGAAGACACCAGGTGACCAGGTTGGGATGGGGGTGAATATTTGTGTGTCAGCATCTTTTCTTGTTTGTTTGTTTGTTTTTTAAGCAATTACTATTTTCAGGAGCACATTTTCAAAATAAAAAATTTATTGTTCCTGCCTCCTCACATTTTAGGAATCTGTTTGAAGGAGGAACACAACTTCTCCAGTTCTCTACTTTGGTCTAGAAAGTATACATTTACTAGAATCTCATCTGTTTGATGGCATCTCCATGTGTGTTGTCCTGATTTGTGCATGTTCTTGAAACAATTGAGAAGAGTGTGTACACTTTTATCCACCCTGGCTGCTGCTTATTTTTTTCATTACCAGCCTGGAGAGACTTCATGAAGAGTTTTGTTGTCCAGACTGCATGGAGGCTGAGAAATCTCCAGGCTTGTGCCAAGGAAAAAAGGGAGGAAGAAAGGACAGATGAGAGTGCATTTCACAGGGTGGTGAGTATGGTTAATACACCCTAACAGCTACTTTTACTGCTTCCATTTGTTATGGAATTGTCCTTAAGTCTGATTTAATCTGTTTTACCTGCAATTAGGAACAACTACAGAGACAAATGGTTTTGTGGGAATAGCAAAAGGCATGTTTTCCTGTGCAATGGACATATTTCTGTGAAGAAGCAGAACCTTTTGTCCAGGAAGGCTGGTGCTGCAGGAAAACAGGTCTCATGGGCTGTGGTGGACCAAAATAACAAACAAAATAATAAACAAATTCCATTGCCTTTGCAAACTAAGTCCTGCCCTCACAAAGGGCAGTGTCCTTTGGCTCTAGGGATCCAGTGCTCACTCAGACATCTTGCACAACATCTCACTGTATGGGACAGCCAGGCTTTGGCATTGCTCTTGACATGCATCTGCCTGCTTGGCTGCTCCTCATTCCAGGCAGAGCACAGAAAACAAAAACAAAACATAAGTTAAACAACCCACGATAACTTGCCCACTGTTTGCACCATGACAACATCCTTAAAGGCAAATTCAACACAGCCAAGCAGAGTGTTCTTTCCCAGATGCATACAGCCCACAGATTTTGGTTCTTTCAGAAGCTGATGAAGGTGCTTGCAGCTTTCTGCTCTTGGTCAGTATTTGGTTCCCTGCCATAGTAGGGGGATTCACCTCCTACCTCTCCTCCTGAGTGAATAGACTTTCAAGCCCAGGTGCCTTAAAATTTTTTGGTCCAGGGATTTTGCTGTTGGATGAATCATTTCCTTTGGTTCCCCAAACACTCTCAGGCAGTACACACATAAGTTTTAACCATAAGATGTGTTGCCATTGTAGACTTTTGAGCTCTCCAACTACACACAACAGGGCTGAGTTAAAAACACAGAATCAAAATTCACGTTATCTTGCACTTACCTAATACATACCAGTGCAAGTCTTCTCAGTATTATTTTTCTGTCTAAGTGTAAGCACCCTTGAACACAAATCACAGCAAAAGATGTAATTGTGCTAGACAATCATATATGAAAGCTGCAAATACTAAAGACCAAGGTCCCAGCTGACCCTCAAATGATTCGTTGCATTGTGTATGTGGCTCAGTTTCGTTTAGCACCCATATTTGGCTGAATAATATTGTGGCTTCATAGATCATTTAATGAAAAAGGACAGTGGCAAGTGGTTTCAGAGATGGATCATAGGAAAGAATGAGGGGGAAAAGCAGAGGAATGCAACATTTTTTACATGTTTCGGTTAAAAAGCACAGAGCTATGCCTGCTTCAAAAATACAGCAGTATTCATGAGTTGGTCACTTATCAAATAAAGGTAGCAAAGATCATCCATTTGGAAAAGAAAACTTACATCCTTGAAAATTCAGCAAATTCCTATTACTCATACTGTTAAAACAAGTGCCTTAGCTTACAAGTAGCTTATCTCATATCAAGTGCACTGCACAACAAAATAAGGTAAAGAAATCATTGTTCTCCTGTTGATCAGCACAGCATCAAGAGTTTAGGAGATAAAGCAACCACTGTCCTGGGAAGAGAGGAACATCTTTTTTAAATGTTATTGCTTTATGGTGTGTTAGCAGTACTGCTTGACAAGGCCCACAAACACACTGCATAAATTTGCTTAAGAAAACTGAATTCAAGACTTTGAAGTAGAATGTGGTATTTGTTTTAAGGAAATCTAATTTCAGTCACTCTTTCAGGTTTCACCCGCTATTTTTTTTCCTCCTCACAAGCACCAAAATAGATTTGTTGAACTAGTCAGGCCAGTGTTACTGATGCACAACACAGAGGACAAGGGACAATGACTACCAGATTCCCATCATATCTCCCAAGTTTTGACAGTCAAGCTGGGTGTTTTCAATAAGTCCTTTAAACTCTTCAGAAGTGACAAATCATGATAGCATCAGAGTCTTCAAAAAGGTTGCTGCCTTACTTGTGAAGATCCCCAAGACTCAATGGCATGTGACTTAAAAAAAAAAAAAAAGCCACAGTCCAAGTATTTAGTGTTTTATGGCCATGGATTTGAACACACTTTATGTCTTATCCTAGTCAGCCAGCTCACCCTCCCAAGACACAGACATTCAGAAAGGTTTTTCACAAAGTTCCCCATCATCACCTGAGTTTTACTTAAAGGATATTTTAACATTGTCCCATCTCATGCTAGGACCTGAAACACTGCTTTCAAAACTCAGGAAAATAACCTCATTGAGAAATGGGGGCATGTCTCAAACACAGTTATTCCAGTACTGCCACAGTATCCGCTTCCCTCCTGCCAAAAACATCAAGAGCCATTGCTCAGATATGTCAGAGCAGCCAAAATTTTCCATGTTAGGTCACAACACTGTACTACAATCAGTACCAAGATAATAGAAGAAATAATAAGGGCCAACCTAAAAAAAATAAATAAATAAAACACACACACCCACAAAAAAAGAAAAACCAAACAAAACAAAACACACTCAACAAATACTTCCTGCCACAAGATTTCAAATACCATCAATTTTTCTTAAGCTTTGAACACTCTCAAGAAACCTGTCAGGAAGGTGTCAAGCAATAAATTTCATTGGAAGCTATCCAATGAACACTTTGCTTTGGATTGATTTTTTTGTGACTGCCTGCTATTCTATCAGTAAGTCCTCTTCCGTTTTGCAATGAGGTCTTTCTTAATGTGCAGAAAAGATGTGTAGTGTAGGCAAAGAAGGTGCTTCATTTTGTTGTACAGGCTGGATTCCAGCACCTTATTCAGCACAAAACCCATGTCATCTTATAAAAATAATTTCTGTATCTTCTGTGTGTGCCTCATGTAAAGTAGATCATTTTCCCCTGCCACATCTGGATTGCTATCAGGTACAGAGACACTACGCAGGCATAGGAGTCACACATTACTCACAGCATTACCCAATCATCTAACTGAAGATCAACACAAAAAGTATCCTAAAAGGTGCCAGTTGGAAGAGAAAGTAGCAATTTGTAGTGACTTCCCTTGCTAACTCATATTGGGGTGGGATAGAACGGTGACAGTCACAAAACACCCACTAGAAAACTTGGAAATTGATTTTCTTTTTTTTTTCCTTGAGTGTGAAGAAGAAGCTTCAGGAGAGTCCTCGGGGTCTCAGATTTCAGAGGGAGGATCAGGGGCCATTTGGAAAACAGCAGGAACTCATAAATCAGGCAGGAGTGGACTTAGGACCTGCAGAGGAGGGAAAGAGATCACTAACCCCTTCATATGAAATGTTGACTTAGCCTCACCAATTGGACATCTCAAGATAAACTGCCAGACATCTTTTGAAGACACAGTCCTGCTGCTTACCATCTCTCACCAAGAAATTGGCAAGTTTTGTCTGCACCTCATCTGGAGGTCACATCTGTGGTCACAGGAGCCATGAAAGTGCCTTATCCAAACTTTTGTCTCACAGTTTAGCACTTTGTACAACACCTGCAGGTCCCCTTTGCTGCTGAGCCTCCATCAGGCACCACAGCAGATGGACCCACACTGCAACACAGCAGTGCAGGTTGCCTTGAATGCCTGGTCTGCTTGTTCATCCCTTTTGACCTGCTGGTGCATTTCAAATTGTGCTGTCTTTAGCTGTTGAATGGGACCTGAAATCACCACGGTCCATTCTGTTCTGGTCACATCCTGGCACTGAGATCTCCACTGCTTGTGGGGTCTGTGAAAAGCAAGCAAGGACCCACTGGTGGAGCAACCACCTCTGCTTCAGCTCAGGGGCTTCTTTCAGTGAATGGAGGTTTGTGGTTCAAAGGGGCTGTTCAAAGAGTAAAGCACCACTAGCTTAGCATGAAGATGGCAGGGTCTGGCTCTAGAACCTCAGACCACTGAGGTAAAAACCCATGGGACCACTGCCTCCAAGAGCCAGAGCACAAGGGAGCAGCTGCCCTGCAGTGAAATTAGAAGAGGCTCAGGAAAGAGATGGAGATAGTGAAATTTCCTGGGAGAGGTCAAATTTATGGCCAGAGGGTCACACTTTTTTTTCCTCCCTAAGCATCTGGAGTTTTCCAGGGAGACCCTCAGAGGTCTTTGAAATTAAGACACTTCAAAGCCTCTGTGGATCTGCCCTAATCAATGGTCACAAGTTGCTATTTTTAACACAGAGAAAAAATGCCAGGTCTGTGGAGCCTCAAGGCTTTGGTTAAGGAAAGAAGCAGACCACAGCAGAGCTGGCGTTCTTTTACATGTGTGTTCACCATAATTAGTACATTTTACTTAATCCCCAGTTTTGAAAGATATGAAGTAAATGCACTGCTTTCCTATTTGAACCTTATTGAAGTTTGCCTTTTTCACTTACTAAATGACACATTTATCATGTCAGAGATGCTCTCTGTTAACCTCCATATCACCTTCCCAAGGCAAGATGAAAGTGGAATATGGGCTGGAAAAGAAAATAAAACAGCTTTAAAGAAATAGTAATAATAACGATGGTGAACTACATACAACTATATATGAAACTATGTCAATATGCCTAGAAATATTATTATGTGTTTATTTATTATTATTTATATTATCTGTTATTTATATTCAAATATAATAAATATTCAAATACAGAACCAGGACTAGGAAAACCCATCTCATTAATAGGTGGCTAAGGGACTGGTGCCACCGGCGGAACTTCAGGTTCTTCGACCATGGGGCAAATCCCAAACTGCCTTGTGTCATTAGATCTGATGGACTTCATCTAACTAACAGGGGGAAAAGGACTCTAGGTCATAGGTTGAAGGGGCTGATAAGGAGGGCTTTAAACTAGGTTTGAAGGGGGAGAGGGTTGAAACTGAGCTCTCCAGAGAGGAACCTAAAGGTGGACTACCCGAGATAAATGACAAATCAGCAGCCTAGCTGAAGTGCATGTACACCAATGCACGCAGCATGGGCAACAAACAGGAGGAGCTGGAAGCCATCGTGCGGCAGGAAAGCTATGATGTAGTCGCTATCACGGAAACGTGGTGGGATGACTCCCATGACTGGAGTGCTGCCATGGGTGGATACAGGCTCTTCAGAAGGGACAGGCAGGGTAGGAGAGGTGGAGGGGTAGCCCTATATGTTAGAGAATCTCTCAACACTGTAGAAGTTGAGACCACCAATAATAGGGCAGAATGCCTGTGGGTTAGAATCAGTGGGAAGGTCATCAAGGCCGATATCGTGATGGGAGTCTGTTACAGACCGCCCAATCAGGATGATGAGGTCGACGAAATATTCTACAAGCAACTGGAGGATGTTTCAAAATCATCATCCCTTATTCTCGTAGGTGACTTCAACTTGCCAGACATCTGCTGGGAACTCCACACCGCAGAGAGGAGGCAGTCTAGGAGATTCCTAGAGTGTATTGAAGACAATTTCCTGCTCCAACTAGTAAATGAGCCCACCAGGGACGGAGCCCCACTTGACCTTCTTTTCACAAACAGAGAGGGGCTGGTGGGAGATGTGGTGGTTGATGGACGACTGGGACTTAGTGACCATGAAATAATAGAGTTTTCAATACTCAGGGATACAAGGAGGGTTGTCAGTAAAACCTCTGTGTTGGACTTCCGGAGAGCAGATTTTGGACTATTCAAAAGACTAGTTCAGAGTATACCCTGGGAAACAGCCCTTGAAAACAGAGGGGTCCAGGAGGGATGGACATACTTCAAAGAGCATATTCTGAAAGCACAGGAACAGGCTGTCCCAGAGTCCCGGAAGGCGAGCCGGCGGGGAAGGCAACCAGTCTGGCTGAACTGGGAGACTCTGAAAGAAATTAGGATTAAGAAGAGGGCCTATCAATTATGGAAAAAAGGGCTAACTTCTCAAGAGGAATTTAGGAATATAGTCAGGTCATGTAGAAAGAAAATCAGAGAGACAAAAGCACAACATGAACTGAATCTTGCTACCTCTGTGAAGGACAATAAGAAATGCTTCTACAGATATATCAATAGCAAAAGAAGAGGCAAGGAAAACATTCATTCTGTGTTGGACATGGGTGGGAATATAGTTATCAAAGATGAGGAAAAGGCTGAGGTATTTAACACCTTCTTTACCTCAGTTTTCAACAGAAAGACAGGTTATCCTGTTGACAGCAGGCGTCTGGAGCCTATAGAAGGTGATAAAAATCTAAACAGCCCCCCTGTAATATTGAAGGACACAGTCAGTGACCTCTTGAGCTGCTTGGACCCCCACAAGTCTATGGGACCAGATGGGATCCACCCAAGAGTGATGAGGGAGCTGGCAGAAGAGCTCGCCAAGCCTCTCTCTATCATCTACCAACAGTCCTGGCTCACGGGGGACATCCCAGATGATTGGAAGTTGGCGAATGTCACGCCAATCCACAAAAAGGGCCGGAAGGAGGACCCGGGAAACTACAGGCCCGTCAGCCTGACCTCAGTGCCTGGTAGGGTTATGGAGCAGATCATCCTCAGTGCAATCACACAGCACCTGCAGGATGGGCAAGGGATCAGACCCAGCCAGCACGGGTTTAGGAAGGGCAGGTCCTGCCTGACCAACCTGATCTCCTTTTATGATCAGGTGACCCATCTGGTGGATGAGGGGAAGGCGGTGGATGTGGTCTAACTGGATTTCAGCAAAGCCTTTGACACCGTCCCCCATAGCATTCTCCTGAAAAAGCTGTCAGCCCACAGCTTGGACAGGAGCACCCTGTGCTGGGTTAGGAACTGGCTGGAGGGCCGGGCCCAGAGAGTGGTGGTGAACGGGGCTGCATCCAGTTGGCGGCTGGTCACTAGTGGTGTCCCCCAGGGATCAGTGTTGGGCCCAGTTCTGTTCAATATCTTTATCGACGACTTAGACGAAGGGATTGAGTCCATCATCAGCAAATTCACAGATGACACCAAGCTGGGAGGAAGTGTGGACCAACTGGAAGGCAGGAGGGCTCTGCAGAGGGACCTGGACAGACTGGAGAGCTGGGCCGATTCCAACGGGATGAGGTTCAACAAGGCCAAGTGGCGGGTCCTGCACTTTGGCCCCAACAACCCCATGCAGCGCTACAGGCTGGGGACAGAGTGGCTGGAGAGCAGCCAGGCAGAAAGGGACCTGGGAGTCTGCATCGACAAGAAACTGAACATGAGCCAGCAGTGTGCCCAGGTGGCCAAGAAGGCCAATGGCATCCTGGCCTGTATCAAAAACAGCGTCACCAGCAGGTCCAGGGAGGTGATTCTGCCCCTGTACTCAGCGCTGGTTAGGCCACACCTCGAGTACTGTGTCCAGTTCTGGGCCCCTCAGTTTAAGAAGGATGTAGAGGTCCTGGAACAGGTCCAAAGGAGGGCAACCAGGCTGGTGAAGGGACTCGAGCACAGGCCCTATGAGGAGAGGCTGAGAGAGCTGGGGCTGTTCAGCCTAAAGAAGAGGAGGCTCAGGGGAGACCTCATTGCTGTCTACAACTACCTGAAAGGAGGCTGTAGCGAGGTGGGAACTGGACTCTTTTCACAGACGACCTTCAACAAGACAAGAGGACACAGTCTTAAGTTGTGCCAGGGGAGGTTTAGGTTAGATATTAGAAAGAATTTCTTCACGGAGAGGGTGATTAGGCTATGGAATGGACTGCCCGGTGAGGTGGTAGATTCTCCGTCCCTGGAGACATTTAAAAAAAGACTGGATGTGGCACTCAGTGCCATGGTCTAGCAACTGCTCCGGTGGGTCAAGGGTTGGACTAGATGATCTCTGAGGTCCCTTCCAACCCGGCTAATTCTATGATTCTATGATTCTATGAACCTGCACTCCTCACCTGGCCCACCCTCTCTTCCCCATAGCCCCAGCTGCTCCCCCCATTATTACTGACACATCAGCAGCCTGCTGGGGGGTCCCAGAAGGTCCCAGGTCAGAAGTCAGTATAGCTGTAGGCAATTTTTATCCTCGTATTCTCAAACCAGGACACCCCATGAATAAAAAAGAAACAGCTTGTGTTAATCAAATTCCCCCCCCAAAAAACCAAGGCAAAACAAAACAAAACAAAACAAAAAACAAACAAACAAAAAACCAAAGAACACAAAAATTAAACAAAAAAAACAGAAAAATCTACTAAAAATAGGCTCCAGACATGCCGCAGTAAACGATACTTAGAAAAGGAAGATTCAGAGATTTTATCTGGCAAAAGTAACCCCTGTCTCCAAAAGACTGGTACATTTGGCACATCCAGATTGTGGGTTTGTTCCTTATCACAATTCCAAACTTTCACATTATATGGTCAATGAAAAGTTGGTGGAAAGTTGACTTTGATTGCAGCAGATGTGTTGACATTGCAGCAGATGTGTAAATAACTACATACAACCCACTTTTTTATGCTATTTGACAAGTTTTGAGTGGAGATACTGAGGATACTTCACAGGAAATGCAGCAGACTCATGACTTTATTGCTCTTGCAAGATAAAACAACAAAAAGCCAGTTCTCACAGCAGCTCCAGTATTAAGGATAGAATATTTGTGAGCAAACCTTCCTCCGATCCCACTTTCTAGGCTGGCCCTAACCATAAACAGTAGGGGTTGACCCTCTCCTGTCACTCAGTACTGAGTCCCCAGACCATGCACTTGGAAAACTTCCACAGACCATAAAAGCTCTTCAGGGGGAGAGATGGAGAACTGGCCTAAAATAAACAATGAAAATAATGGCTCAGTGTTCTTTTTGCATGTTTAATCTTATGGGTTACAACTGCTGTAGTCCTTACAGGTTATCTCTAATTTGATAAAACCAGATGCACATGAAGCTGTATTGCTCCTCATGTGTGAGATAACACCGCTCTCCCCGCAGAGCATGCTCGGGTCTTCAGGAGCATCTCCGAGGGATCTCCACTGCTCAGTGTTTCTACTGAAAAACAATAAAAAGTAGACAAAACATCACCTTCCACAGAAATGCTTTGAATTATATATGAGCACTGCTTCTATTTTGCAGAATAGGTCTGGAGATACATATTTCTACAAGAAATAAGAACCCATGTGAAAGTTGCAGGATTCTGTATCACTGACAGAAGAAACTATACAGGTACCCATGTGGATAATTTTTGCTCTAAGCTGCCTGCATGCCTCTTTATTTGTGTAAAACATTGTGTTATTTCTAAAATTACGATTTGTTTCCAACTTGGCTGGTTTACTGCCATACTATCAAAAAAATACCAGTACCCAGATTTTTAGAAAAGTCTGGGAATAGGCCAGGGGTGTAAAAAAAGGAGACATGAAGATAACAGTGAAATAGAAATGTGCCTTCCAAACAATAAAACATCTCACAAAATTATGAGTAATCCAAACAAGAAAAAAGTTGAAGCATAACTCTGGAGAAGAGGGAAGAGAAAAATAAATGGTGCTGGTTTTAATGTTGGGAAATTTTTAATTACTAATCAGTAGAGTGTTGCATCTGAGCTAAAGTGGGGCTGCAGCCATGTGACTAGATGCTTATCCAAGTCAACAAAAACGTGTAGGATTTTTGTAAGAGTTCTAGATCTAAATAAAAAAAAAATTTAAAAAGGAAAGAAAACCAAAAAGACCAGATGCCTTTTATATCTTCATCGTAATATGGAAAAAAACAAAGCACAACCAAGCCATTACTCACATTGGGAGTCACATTTGCTGCATGATAGGGTTACAACCTGATCCTCAAGTGATCCCAGATGAATGCAGCCAACCAGGCACAAACATAAACATCCAAAACAACTCAGAGTACTGGCCAGCTGTCAACAACTTATGAAAAGGCTGCTTCTCTCCCAACTCAGCGATGGTCCATCACACCGTGACTGTGCTTGGTTTTAGGATGTATTTCTTTTGCAAGCACAAGAGAAAATAACCCCCATCTGGTTGGCATTTGCCTTTGGTACATGAGCCCAGGGACACCTCCTCATGGTTTCACCACCAACAGCTTTGTGGAAAGTTTTGTTCAATGAGGGATGATGCTCACCCCTGGGTTCCACAGGAGGAGCACCCCTGGCACTCAGGATCTCATCTGTGGACTGCTTGTTATGGAATGAGGACTAACACCAGTATCTAGGTGAGGAATAAATGCTAAACCCTTCAGAGGGGGAATAGCTGCTAGATAGACCATAAACTCCAAGGTCACCTTAAAATAACCTTCAAACACTGTTTATATAGGGGTTGTTTCACTGCTGCGTGACTAAATGAATCAGCCCCATTTAGAATGTCACTGAGTTAACTAAAATAAAAGGTTATTTTCAGGTTACTCAGAACTCCCTAAATCTCGACTGGTGATAGAAGAAGTCAATCACTGAAGTATAGCTTTACAGCATTAGAGCTTCCAAGCAGATCATTTAGTTACAAACCAAATGGAAATGTGTTTCTGCTTCCATCAATCCCTCCTGGAGTCTCACACTGCCCTTTCACACTGACATCCTTATTTCACTCCAATTCCCAGGCACCCGTATCATCCAACACTGGTTGTGAATTATTTATTACATTAAAAAGGCTGACATTAACCGACAGATAAACACTTTTGCAAGGCACTCAGGCAAAAGACATTGCTTTCTGGCTCTTCCACGTGACACCATAACTTACGAATAACCTTTGTAATGTTTGGTCACATAATCCTGTAGCACCTCAGGTGCTACAGCTCAGCAGGTTGTTTTTCATACTTTGGTTCTTGCACTTGTCACCTGCTGAGACAACTGTGAATCTATTTGAAATCACATTCCCAAATTAAATGTTGTAAAATTGCCTTGTCTCTGGTCTAGCAGTACTTGTGTAGGAACAAATGTTCTTTCCGGTCCTACTTAATCTGCATCTGACCTTTGCAGTTGTACCACAACAAATTTAAATTCTGTATGTGCTTCATTTTGAACTTGTTTCTTACTACATCAAGTATCCACTCTACACTAAGTGTGAATCTTAGGCACAGTATTGACTCTCTAAAGTCTCTCTGAAGAACAAAAGCCCTGTGAAGAAGAAACTGATTATCCTAGCAAGTCTCTTGAGGATAGCAACTTCAGTTTTTGGGGTTTTTTTAATGATATACAAACACACACAAACACTTTCAAGTCTGCATGAATGCATATGACAATATCTGTTCATTACTATAGACAAGGAAATTATAGAGTGAGTCCAGCAACAGCCCACACAGACAACTGAATCATCACACAGACAACCGGATCATCTATCATAAAGTCAGGGGTTGAAAGAGCTGAGAATGATCATCTTGGAAAAAAGAAACTGCAGAGGGAACCTGTCCATGAGTATAAGTGCCTGATGATGGGCGCAAAGAAAACAAAACCAGGCTCCTCTCTGTGATGCCCAGTAACAGGACAGGCAGCAATGGTCACTAAGTCATCTGGACACAAGAAAATGCTCCTTTACTATGAGGGTGGTCAACAGTGGAATGGAATGTCTAGGGAGGTTATAAAATCTACATGTGTGGACATCCTCAAAACTCCTGGTCAACTTGCTTTGCTTGACGCATCTTGAGTCAGGGAGGTTTGCACCTCATGATCCCCAGAGGTGCCTTTCAACCTCAGGTGTTCTGTGATCCCAAGTAAGTGAATGGTAGTGTTCCATTTTCAACAAGATATTGCACTGATGCCTCATAAACTTTATAACTGCAAGTTCCAGGCAGTGAAAATAACTTGGTTTTGAAACTTCTTTTTGATGCTGACCACTTTTCTTAGCAGGCCTCAGAGATTTCAATTGCCCCATCAGTGTCTCACCTACCATGGAGATATCCCATTGAATTCTCCAGACAAGGGCTCTGAGAGAATCTCACACACTGGCATCACTGTCCAAGTCATTTCATGGGAAAGGGGCAGAAATTGGAACTCATTTGCATTTTAGCACACCAGACTCAGCTACGAGCTAGAATACACAAGGATTGAGGTTGATAATGTAAGTTTTCAGGTCCATCCAGACAAGCAGATCTCTTCAATTCTGAGATCTTATTAACAATATTGGAGAGAGTCCAGAGAAGGCCAAAGAGATGATCCAAGGGCTGAAACACCTCTTCTATGGAGGTTGACAGCATTAGGGTTGTTCAGCCTGGATAAGGTAAGTCTCCAGGGGGAC
This sequence comes from Calypte anna, assembly GCF_003957555.1. Classification (NCBI taxonomy): domain Eukaryota; kingdom Metazoa; phylum Chordata; class Aves; order Apodiformes; family Trochilidae; genus Calypte; species Calypte anna. The sequence goes on along the minus strand of NC_044274.1, from coordinate 68,196,743 downwards.
CTTATAGTGGTCTTTCAATACCTGAAGGGTGTATGTTGGATTCCACTCCCTGCACATAGTCTCTAGTCTCATCTCTACATCAAACCAGAGCTCAAACCATTATTCTCAACCAGAAATTTGAACACTAACTCCTCTGATTTCCTTTTTCATTCCATTCATGTTTTAGTGGCTAAACCAGGTACTATTTACAAGGTAACACTTTTTCTTTCCCCAGGCAACCAACTAATTGTAAAAAGACACAATAATTTAAGGGTTTAGTTATTCCACTCACCATTTGCTACACCATTTCTGACCACATGCCATTATCTGACCTGGCAGGCTGCCTTTCCACAAACCACACTACTGTTTAGCTGGGATGGAGGTTCAGAAGTATTCTGAGGCCAAGAGTGAAAACCTCAAAAAAAAAAAAAATAATTCTTTGGCAGGACTCAAGGCCAGATGTAACACCAATATCCAGATCCTGGGTGCTGACTCTGGTGCACTGAATTTGGTTTCTAAAGAAGTGATGGCTGATGTCCTGCAGACCCTGCTGGTTGCCATATGGCATAGTCAGGCTTTGAAGATAAATGTGAAATCAGCCCTGGTGGAAACAGAACTTCTGCTGCCAGAGGGCATTCAAGCTTCACCAGGTATCATGTGCTGCTGCTCCACTTCCAGAAGTGCATACAGCTTCATCCTGATAATAGCAAATTTTTGCTTTATTCTTCACTTCCTTCCAGCGCTGGTTGTTGGTCATTTCTTCTCACAGTGATACAGAGCTTGTCAATGACCTCCTGTGGCTGTTTTCCCAGCCTTGTCACTCTGTTTGTGTGCACACTTCATAATTAAATCGTTAAGTTAACTCTACTCTCATGCTCAGCAGCATTTGCAGGAGAAACCACTCATTTTCCTATTTCTATGCTGTGCAGTTTTGTCCATGTAGAATCCATGTAGAAGGAGAATCATTGCCTCTGTATTTCCCCTGAACCTCACAGACTTCAAGCACTATATTCACAGAAATATTCATCTGCCACATGAGGAAAGGCTGAGAAAACTGGATCTGTTCAGCCTGGAGAAGAGAAGGCTTAGGGGACACATTGCGATGTTCTAGTTCTTTAAAGGGAGCTACAAAGAAGATGGAGTCTCACTATTTACAAGGAGCCACATGAGCAAGACAAGGGCTAATGGGCACAAGTTACTCTTGGCAAGATTCTTATTGAACACACGAGAAAACTTTTTCACTCTGAGGACAGTCAGACATTGGAATGGTCTCCCAGGGGAAGTGGTGGATTCCCCCACTTTGGGAAGTTTTAAGTCTCAGCTTGACAGAGTGCTGAGACATCTCATATAAACAATAATATTAGAAGGGTTGGACCAGATGACCCTTGAGGTCCATTCCAATCTCACATTCTATTATTCACAAGCATGTTTGTATCACACCATCTCAGATGTTGTATCTGTGCTAGGGTCCTGGTTTGAGCCAGCAGAACACATTGGCAAAGTTCTTTAACAGAGCCCAGTGTAGAAAACCTGGGGTTTTTTGTTTTAATTTTTTCCCTTGCTGGGGTGACTCCACTGTTTCCACAAACACTGTAAACTTGTTTTTTTCATGTGTTGATTCACAGACCTAGGGTGGGGAGTGTGGCAGGGAGAGATGTACATGGGCTGGTGCAGAGGCTTGAAAAATAAAATAAGGAGGCTTTATCTCACTGCAGACACTTGAAAGATTTTAGAAGACTGTAAATGGAAAGAACTTGCTAAGCCTATGCCAAGGGGTATTTTTCCTTACACTCTCAAGTTAGAACACTTTTACCAGAAAATCTATGTTATTTGGATCAGCTTCTTCCAGATCACAGACAAATTCCTTTCTCAAACACTTAAAAATTTAGCAGACAATGGGAACTATGAAAACAGTCTCTACTTCTCTCTGTTGATGATTAGAGTAACAAAGTATACAACTGTAAAATTTTGGCATCTGGGTCCCCTGTTTCAATTAACCATTTAAAACAAATACTTAGTTACAAAAACAGCCAGGCCCTGCAAGTGATTTTCTGGGCAACTCACACAACACCATGTGGCAACTGCACCGGTTTTAATAGAACTAAGGCATACACAGCTGTTCTCCTGCCCCAAAAAGTCACAAAAAGATTAAAAAATAAAAGGATTGCAAATATGATTCATGGAATTTTACATAATGTGTGGGAAAATTAAGGCTCATATTTTAATTTAAAAAAGATACGGATCTTTACAGCCAGGAAAAAGAATCATCAAGAAAGACATACAGACCCAAGTTTTCACTATGTGATTCAGTACCTAATATGACATAAGAACTGAGGATGTTGGTGAAAAAAGAAGATAAACACTTAAAACCGAGTCAGACAGCTCTCTGTGCAAAGAACATTTGTGTGACTGAACTGAAGCATATAGTGCTGCCCTTAGTTCATTTGAATTGCAGCAACTGCAATTCTTTAGAAACTTCCACCAACAACACCAAATGTCTCAGATGACAATTTTAAGTAATCTTCACCTGCAAATGACAGTTTGACCACTCCAAAACAACCCTAAGCATAAAAACAAAAGAATACAAAACAAAACAAAGCAAGAAACTAAAAAAAAACCTTACTTAAAAAAGAGGCGTGATGGAGTCTGGATGAGATCAAGAAACAGAGAGAACCCAGAACTCAGCCATTGGTCCTGGGATAGGAATCATGGAAACACAGAATAGTGTGGTTTGGAATTAAAAAAATTTTTAAATTTATCCTGTTCCACCCCCCCTGCATGGGCAGGGACACCTCTCACTCTACCAGGTTGCTCCAAACCCCATCCAATCTGGGCTGAGACCCTGCCAGGATGGGGCAGCTTCTCTGGGTGACCTAAAGGTTTTTTTCCTAATATCTAACTAAACCTACTCCCTTTCAGTTTAAAGCCATTCACTTCCCCTCATCACCAGTAGCCTTTGCCCCTGTATAAAGTCCTCCCCAGCTTTCCTTTTAGGAACAGGAATAGAAGCTCATATTCCCCTTCAGACAACGCATGAAATGCACTGGTTTTATTTTCCATAGCAGGAGGGCGTTTGGAGGGCTGCGGGTCTGTTACGAGTTAGCCCATAGCTGCATCCAAGAGACGTAAAAATAAAGTAAAACAGAAAGAACTGGATCGCTGGATCCTCCGAGCCGGGAGCGAGGAACCCTTCGCAATATCCCTCCTCTGCCTGACATCTAGTGTCGGATTGCCCGAAGGACACCCGGCAAGCCCTGGGCCAGCAGCCCTGAGCCTCTGCAGAATCATAGATTAATCTGGGTTGGAAGGGACCCCTAAACGTCGTTCTTCAGTCCAATCCCCCTTCAGAAAGCAGGGACACTGGTTCAGGTTGCTCAGAGCCTCATTGAGCCTCATTAAACCTCACCTTAAGCATCTCCAGGGGTGAAGCCTCAACCTCCTCCCTGGGAAACCTGTTCCATTTTTCTATTACCCTCATGGTAAGGGTGCTGGAAGCCCCCTCAACCTCACCTCAGCTCCCCCAGATCGGGTTCCCACCTCGCTTGCAAGCACAGCCTCAGTGCCCTCACTTTGGCAAGGTTTTTCTCACATGTTTATACTTTTTATGTTAGAGTTTTAGTGTCAGAAATCCCCTCTGTGATGGGGCAACCTAGGGACTGATCATAGCATGGACGATGCTGTGAAGCTACCCACCCCAGCCAGAGCCCCTGGGATCTCTCTGGGGCTGCAGCAACAAATTTGTGTTATCAAAGCAGAACTGCTTGGACTTCTACCCCAAAACTCACCATTGATGCTTAAGCTGTGACAAATTCTCAGGAGACCCCACCTGGAGTACTACATCCAGTTATAGGGGTCTCAACACAGAAAGCTCTTGGAGAGGGCCTGGAGCTCTTGGAGAGGGTCCAGAGCAGGCCACACAGATGATGAGAGGGATGGAGCACCTCTCCCATGGAGAGCAGCTGAGAGGCTGTTCCACAAGGAAAAGAGATGACTCTTGGGAGACCTTAAAGCACCTTCCAGTCCCCGAAGGGGCTACAGAAAAGCTAGAGAAGACTTCTGTCAAGGTCATGGAGTGATAGGACAAAGGGGCATAGTTTTAAACTGGAAGAGGGGAGATTTAGTTAATTAGGGAGAAATTCTTTACTATGAGTGTGGTGAGACACTGGTACAGGTGACTCAGAGAAGTGCCCCAGTCCTGAAAGTTTTCAAGGCCAGGTTGGATGGGGCTTGGAGCAACCTGGTCTATTGTGACTCCTGGCAGGGGGATTGAAAGGAGATGAAATTTAAGGTCCCTTCCAACTGTGGTGCTGAAATTCATCCCCTGCCAGACCTCCTCCTGCCCAAAGGGCAGAAGGGAAAACTGGGGGGCTTGAGCTCAGGGGTTTATGGTGCTGCTGTTTGCCATCACTGTTATTTCTGGATCATCATTTTGGTGCTGTGGGGGACTGTTCCTCTTCAAACTGTGCAGGAAAGAAGAGGAAACAGCATGGAGTTTATAAAGGTCATTCAAGTTATTCCAACAACTTACTTGTGCCAGACAGGGGTGAGAAAAAGTGCATCATTATGATACAATTATTTGATAAGGGGTATGAAATTGCTTTATCTGTTCTAGGAAGTATTACTAGTACTGGACCCAAAATAAATTAACCAAGTTCATTTCATCTGAAGTGTGATTAAAGTAGTGTTTCATGGGCATTCTATAGACAGTACACATGATCTGTTCATAACCAAAAGAACAGTTAAGGAAATAAACTTCACTGAGTGAGTTTTAGTGCTCTAATTTCCATGCAAATTGCAAGGAATGGTAGAGTTGTATTTTAGATCCCTAATTGGATACAAATGTAATGTCCACTGCTATACAGAGTTATTGACATTTATCGCTTCAGTCCTTGTCAGTGGACAGACCAAATAAATAAGACGCAAAGATTTTCAGAGGTTCATAAAAAAATTCTAAGGGGAAAAAACCTGCAGAAAGCAAACAGCATTTGTGTCTTTCAGTCCTCTTGATACTATCTTAAACTTACCCTCAGTTTTTGCCTTCCTTGGTATCTCACCTTTATCAATTATTGTCAGGGGAAAAAGCAAAATCTCCAAGAGTTTTTCTTGTTGACTAGTTGACAGGAAGAAGGTGATATAAAGAAGGAATATGCTTTAAAACATATGTGGTTTAGTTTCCATTTGAAACAGTTTTTCTGGCTTGAGATTAAATTTGGTATTTTTTGCCTAGGGATATAATAAAAGGCAAAGTTAACAATCTGATACAGAATTTTTCATTCCTCTAACCAATACAGTTTAGAAAAAGACTATGTTGTAGAGAAGGGGAAAATGAAACACTTTCAATCCTCTGTTCCAAAAAGAAAGATGAGCTTCTGGGAGCTTTCATCCCCCACACACCCCCAAAACCATCACCACCACCCATTGCAGACAATATTTAGGTCAAACTGGAGAAGTTTGACTTGAATTTGCTATATTTTTTTATACCCCAAAACTTATCATGTACTCCACTATGGTTACAGAACACTGAAGAAAGCTGTTGGAAAATTCAAGGATACTCCTGCTCCTATGATAAGAATGGAGAAAAAGCATGGTACATTTTCCTTGTAAGAAAGTAGCAAAACCCAGGGAATCATAGGTCACATGAGGTCACTTTTTGTCATACCAAGTGGAAACATTAACAGATGGAGTACCAGAGAGTCAATTGGCCCGACACTGCCAGAAACCAAATCAGACTGTGAGAAGACATCTCATATTGCAAAGGCCAGTAACTAATCACAGAGCTAATGAAAACAACACTGCCCATACTCAGATGCCAACTGGAAATAAAACTGACAGTGTATTAGGAGGGGGGAAAATGGCCAAGAAACTCTCTTAGAAATTCTTGGCTTAGAAAGAACTGATATTTTATTTCCAAATGCCCCATCACAGTCACTTGTTGAGGCCATTAGTTTCAAGTCTGGAGAGCAGAAGGACAGAAGCTTCAGTGTCAACAGCTCCTTCAGCCAGATAGTTAATTCCAAAGTGTGGAAGACATACATGGTAGGGAAGAAGACATCCTAGATGACAGTTTCAAACACATCTCCCCACTGTGATGAAGGGAGAAGGTTACATCCCAACCAGCAGTATCTGTGGCCTTAAAACCCATCTAGGCTGGGCTTCTGCACCATAATCACCTCTCAAGGTCAGTCCCCCAGAAAATAACCAGGTGGCTATCAACAGTTCTTCAAAGCTTATATAAATAGTATATTCTCAACTGATCACTGGCAAAGAAAAAAAAAAAAAAAAAAAAAAAAAAAGGAGAGAAATTATCAGCCACTGTGCAAAGGTTTTGCTGTAGTGCCCAATCACAGTGTCTGAAAGGTGATTTTAGAAAACTACAAGTGTTGGAACCAAAAAATTAGTTGTGTCTGATGTCACTCACTACTTTCCCCTGTCCTAGGCATTGACATTTTCATAATTTAGCAAAAGGGCAGATATTTTTAGTTTAGTTGGTGTTTACTTTTATATTTACATCTGACTAAGAAAAGATAACCCAACAACCATAAAGCCAGTGGACCCTCAACCTTAAGTAGGAACTCTTAAATTAGAAATACTATCAGACATGTTACCTGACGTCACTTTGATACCTTTCTAGGCTGTGTTTGGCTTTATACTGGTAAACATTGCCTCTGGGCATAATTTTAGTAATATTGTACAATAAGATACTTTATTAATAGATATTGAAGCAAAGACCCAAATCCCAGGTGTGCTAAATCATTTAGTATTGAAAGTTTGGCACAATCCCAAATCTACTTGAAGAATGAGTATGAGGAGGTGGTAAAAACTGGTAAGACCAAGAGGAAGGCATCAAATGGAGGAACCCCCTCCACCAAGCCCTTGTACCCTCTTAACTGTTCCTGAGGGAGCAGGGACAAAGTCACCTCTGCAAATCCTCATCAGTATTTCCAAAGGAATTTCTGGGGAGGAAGGAGGCAGATAAAGGTCTGCACATAGAAGGATTGCAGAGCAAAGTTGGAAGAGGTCTGCTCCACGTCTGCTCAGGTTATTCAATCTGATGTGTCTCAACCACACTTATTAAGTGAAACAGGCCTGTAAAATGAGGGCCTTGGGGAGTTTCACTGACACCAACCCTTCCCCCTTGGCTGTCCCAATCCTGGATCCAGGATTGGTTATTTTCCATTATCTATCTTTCTTAACTTTTCTTCTCCTATCTTTCTCTTTTCTGAAATTATTAAGTAATCACAAGTTTTTTGCCAGGTTACACAGCACTATCATCCATGTACTGTGTTTTTTTATGATGTGATTAATCATCCTTTTTGACTGTGCAGCCTCAACATCAAAATACCTAGTTTTGTGCTTTTATTGTATTATATATATACATATATATACATACATGCTTGTGGGCGATAAGGACTGCTCCAAAATAACCTTTAACTGAGAGAGCAATAAATTTTTTTTTCTGTAGAGAAGCAGACCCTGAGTGTCATTTCACCTTAATCTGAGAAAGGGGAATGGTCCAAGGGAGGCCATCATCACTGGTTACACTCTTCCCTCAAAGGGAAACCCTGGACTGGGGGAGGGAATCTCCATTGGCTGTTGTCTGTGGCTGGTCACAGAACATGACACCAGGCTCTTCATGATAACACATTTCTTTGTGATCCTTGGATGCATCCATCCCTCCAGGTAGAATGATTCTATAAAAATATAGCTTATGGGTATTGCCTGTGCAGTGTTGGTGTGATTGGAAATTAGTACACTCATTTTTAAGATACTGTGTTTTTTTCCTTCCTGACTCTAGTCCATGTCAAAGCAGATTGCATAAATCTGATAATAATATAAAATTGATGTTGAAGCTACCCAAAGCAATTCTTTGAACAGCTGAACAACACTATTAATTCTCACTGATCAAAAAAGCTGTAGATTTGTGAAGTCCCTAAAGATTTGACCCCTGTTTGATTAGTGCCCAGTAAATAAAGGATGCCTAGTGCATCCATCATCAACAAGAACATTTCTTAAGGTGATGAATTGTCCCTAATGGTATCAATATCTCCTCTGTTCAGGCCATTTTTCTCCTTTTGAGATTTGGGAAAAATATCCAATTTTTTTCCTGAGCTTCCAAGACTTTTTCCTTCCACTTTTGAACCTTAAGAAAGCAATTTTGCTCTTATAATATATGCAATATATTATAATACCTATAATATTTATAGTACATTACAATAGATGTTTGTTTAAACAACACAGGGAAGCAAAGTTATTTTACCTGTATCTCAGAAATCAGGCAACATTTTTGCTGCAGGAAGGGTGTAAAAGAGAGAAATAGAGTCCTTTAAAATGCAAAGATTTCTATTCTGCTAGCTTGTTCAGAGGTATTTTGCCCTGGACCATAACTACATGTCTTTAACTGTTTGGGGTTTTTTTCCTGCAAAGAATTGTTAAAAGCTCGCTATAGCTCAAGTAGGTATCAACCCCTTGATTCAGGAAAATTCCTTTTCCTGTTGGCTGTAGAATCAAATCCCAGTTCATCCATACACATTCTAGCCCAGGTTTCAAGTGGGTTTATTTACCTCCTCAAAACCAAAGTAAATCATAGAGAAGTATTCATCCCCTGTCCTGCTTTCCATCCTACTTCCAGCAATGAATTTTCATTGGTCCTTCAGCACATCTCTGTCACTTTGTGTTATGCCTGGACTGTAAATCACAGATGACTGAGAGTCTCTGAAAACAAATCCTGGAGAACTCTGCTAATGATCTGGTACACAATGATCTGGTACACAATTCTGCCTGGGAATCCTTGATAAAATCTCCTGCACCCTGGTTGCACAAACACTCACAAAAGGTTGGGTGAATGCATGAGATACGGGGAAATAGCTGCTCAATTTTTCACTTAATTATTACTTACACGTTGTGTGACAAAAGCTGTCAAGGAACAACTTCCACCTGAAGAGTCTGTGGCTGGAGTAAGGCAATATAATTGGTGAAAGGCGAGCTTGTTTTCTGTGGTTTTGAGAATATAACAGCCCATTTACCCTTAATTGAATCTGTTCTTAAAACCTGTGAAGTATTTCACACAGAGTCACACTCTGAGATCAAGGCTGGTTAACATTTTCCCCTGCTCTAGGAGAGATGCACTTGAAGAGTGCTGGTCAAGAGCTCCATGTCCAAGTGGATATTGGTGACCAGTAACATTCCTCAGGGATTCTGGGACTGGTGCTGTTTAACATCTTTGTCAGGGACATGGACAAGTGGGACCAAGTGCACCCCAACAAGTTTGCTGACAACACCAAGGTGTGTGGTGTGGGTGACACACTGGAAGGAAGGGATTCCAAGCAGAAGGACCTTGACAGGCTGAGGAGGTGGGTCAGTGTCTCATGAAGTTCAGCAGGTCCTGTACCTGTTGAAGTGCAAGGTCCTGTACCTGCTTCAGGGCAATCCCAAGCACAGGTTAGGTAGAGAATATATTGAAAACAGCCCTGAGGAGAAGGACTCAGGGTTGTTGGTTGATGAGAAGCTCAATGTGATCCATTTTGTGTGCTTGAAGCTCAGGTCCTGAGCTGCATCAAAAGAAACATGCCCAGCATGGTCAACAGAGGTGATTCTGCCCCTCTACTCCACTCTTGTGAGACCCAACCTGGAGCACTGTGTCCAGTTCCAGAGGCCCCAGCACATGAAGGGCCTGAAGCTCTTGGAATGAATTCAGAGAAGGCCAAGGAAGATGGTCAGAGGGCTGGAGTACCCCTCCTCTGTAAGCAGGCTGTGAAAGTTTGGGTTATTCAGCCTGGAGAAGGGAAGGCTCCAAGGAGATCTTATGTCCTGGTGTGGGCCAGGATAAAGGTGATTTTCTGTCTTGTACTTTTGCTTTCAGCTAAATCTCTTGTCAGTAGTTGCACTTGCTGAAATTAACAGCAAGTTTTGTAGTCAGTGTCTGCTTCTGGGACTGATAACACTCCATGTTTATAGTTACAGCTGCAGACTGGTGTGCAGAACCAAGGTCTCTGCTTGGTTTTGAGGAACATGTTGCCCTCATGAAGGAGTGAAGAGGTCCCACCTGAAACTCTCCTTTGGGAAGGAACGGGTGAGATAGATGCCAGAATTGACCAGACAGAGTATTCCATCTCTGTCATACTCAGTATAAATTTGAGGGATCACAAGGGTCAAACCCCTTCCTGCCTTTCCTGCTTCCCCTCCTTCACCTCTCCCTGTTTGTTTCAGCATCTTGGGAGGATTCCATTCATTCCTCTGCCTGTGCTCCTGATCCATGCCAGCCTGAATCTCTGTGTTCCTGTCTCCAGCTCCTGACTGCTGCTGACCCCAGGATTCCAGCCTGGACTGTCTGTCCCAGGGCTGCCCTGCAGCCTCGGTGGTGATGTGAGAATTATTGGGGGAAAAGGGGGGAGGAACATGGTATCAATTTTCCTGTATATTTGTATATTTGTATATATTTAGTAAATACTAAATATATAATTTTTCCTATTTATCCTATTTAATAAATTTTTCCTATTTATCATTACTGTTCCTTTAAAGTTGTGTAGTTTAGTTCCCACTGCATAAGTCTCTCTCCCTTATTCTCTCTCCTTTCTTTACCAGGGAGGAGAGAGGGGGATTAATAAAGAGCATCTCTCATTTGGTTTAATTGCTGGGCCAGTGTTAAACTGTGATACCTGATCACACATTGCAGTATCTGAAGGAGCTATAGAAGAGCTGAAGAGAGACTTTTTACAAGAGCATGGAGTGATAGAATGAGGAATTTTTCTAAACTGAAAGATGGGAGATTTAGTTAAATATTAGGAAGAAATTCTTTCCTGTGAGGGAGGTGAGACACTTGCCCAGATTGCCCAGGGATGTTGTGGAATTGCTATATTCCTGTAAGTGTTCATGACCAGGAGGGATGGAGCTTAGTCTAGTGGGAGGTGTCCTTGCCCATGCAGGCATGTTGGAATCATAAGATTTTTAAGGTTCCTTTCAACCAAACCCATTCTATCATTCTATCCTTATTACTATGATACACAATACATAATTAAAATATATATATATGTCAGCATTTATTAATTTATGAAAGCTTGTGATCTTTAAGCAATGAGACAGACTCCTCATTTGAGATGAACAGCTCTTGAGTATGCTGAAAATTGTTTTTTTAAACACTAGACCTTGAGTGGTATATTACCATTGTTGTGCCTGAAGACACACAAGTCTCAAAAATATATATAAAAGGCAAGGAGATAGGAGCTGTTAAATGCTAAAATATTTGTTACTTAAATAGGGATATGGTAGAGAGGAGAGGAACAAAGTATTCTATTACACAGAATTTGCTTGTTTCCCTTTCGTACACATTGTTGGCCATGGAGCACAAGTTTAAAATTCAGAGAAAAGGGTTATCTGTGATGTGAATTCAGCTAGAGACATTTATATTCTTCCTATCACACAGAATATCACACAGAATATATATTTCACAAGACTCCAGGTGTTGTCTCTGCCATGAGGAGACCACAGAAGACACCAAGTGGCAGTCCTGGATTTCCATGTGTTAAATTTGGTAGGTTACTATTACAGAAGTTGAGAAAATCAGTTTGAATATGCAATTATATGTCTTTGCACAGGAAGAGCAAGATCTGTGAACTCCACAGAAATAAGTGAACTTCAACAGCAGAGGGTGATTTGGAGGAGGTAGAACCTTGAGGGAAAGTGGCTATACCAAGCTATGAGCATTTGCTGCACATAGGGAGAATAGTTTTGATCTGAAGCCACTTCTGAAAAGCCACCATGACTGAACAGAAAGAAAACTTGTTTCCCAATAAATGAAGTGTTCTTGAAGCATCAGAATTTCTTCGACCACGTGTGTTATCATTTGCTGCAGGTTTAACAGTGATTACAACTTCATTACCTTGGGCATTTTACAACTGAGTCAGGCAAATAATGTGCTGTCCCAGCACATCCAGACAGCCAAAACCACACATGACACCAGGGGGTGTTCAAGGTCTTGTGCCTCTCAGCACAAGGGGACAGCTCTCATGGGCTCCCCAGACATTTATCTATGGGATGCGGATCATCCAGGAGGGAGTTTGATCTCACCTGGCTTGGTGACTCAGGTACCCTCCTTTCTCCCTCCTCTGGCACTCCCCTAGGCTCCCATGCTTGCATTGCACTCCAGGTGTTTCAAGAGCTTGGAGAAGACCTCAGCTGCTCAGCATCTGCAAAAGCAGAGCAGCCCCAGAACCATCCATAGCAGCCTGGAGAAATTTCTGTGCCTTTTCTAGGATCTAAGCTGTGCTTGGAGTCAGCTGGGACAGGGCAAGAGAAAATGAGTTGAGTTTGTGTAATTTTACTATTCTCTCCTTTGTCAAATATTTTTTTCTCTCTAAGATTAGTCCTGATGCTGTTAATAATGCCATGCACTCACTATATGATGTTAATTAAAATACGTGTATCAGAGTTTTTACCCCTGAAAAATTAAGATTTATAATATACAACTATAACAGTATGTCCCATGAAGTAAAGGTAAATGAATTCACCTGTGTAATTGCACGTTAGCTAGTATCTACTATACTGTACACTTCAAAAGAATTTTGTGGATTAAACTCTAGGCTTTTCTTTAACTTTCATGTTGGGATTCTCCAGAAGGAATCTTTCACTCAGGAGTGACAGTAAGTGAAGCTGAATGTCCTCAGCTCTTCTTTTATATTTAGAAATAATTTCACTTTAGTTTTTGTTAATGTAACATCCGACAGCTTGAAAATCTCTGTGTCCACATTGCCTGTCATAATAAATTGAAATTTTTGGCTTTACAAGTAGCAACAGCTGTTCCCAACAATGTTCAAGGACTGAAGAGTGACTGAAAATGTAGCCCTCATGTGCCAACACAGTCTAAAAGTCCTGCTTAAAGCCCTGAGGAACTGAAGTAGCCTTTTAAAAAAACACCTGTAACTATGGAGCACAAACAAAAATGACTAGCAAACAAACAGCACACATATTTAGGCCAGTTTATAAAAAACTACAATAGCATTTGTTTTATATTATATAGAACTATTACACTTATGTGCACTTACTGGGGATTTCACTGTTTTATAAATTAATTGTTATAAATTAAAATTTGTCCCTAATACAATATGAACATGGATAGTTTTTCCATTTTTAAATCAATACCCATGTGCTTTTCCTCTCACCATTCTTCCTGCAGTTTTTTCTCTGACATCACAATCTCCTTTTGTAAAAATATTATTTTCTGATTATTTTTGACCTTCTTACTCTGCCTTTGAAGGTGCCAGTCTGGAAAGCACTCCCACAGGGAGGGAACCAGGCTGCTGACACAGTGAACAAAGGAGAAAAACATCACTTATTTTAACCATGCCTTTTTCCTGAAAGCACTTTCCACTCCTCTCACAGGGCAAACAGGCAGACCTCTGCTCCAACACTCTGCAGGTCTTCATAGGAAGAACCTAGTGGAAATATTTTCTGCAAAACTTGGTGAGGGGTAATAGGCTTGATACCACAATCAATGACTCCATGCTGGGTTTAGCATTCTCTTCATAGCAAAAGAGTACGAGAAAAATCAGCATGACCTGTTCAAATCTACTAAGAGGAAAATATCCTTATTTTCCCCCAAAGCAAAGGGGATAACTGGTAATTCACACTTGTAAAGTCAGCCACTTTCAAGCTGTAAATACCAGCCTGGCTGCAGCATGGCTAAAGACACCCCAAAGTCCATGGGTTTTGTTAGCAGAGCACACATTGACACTGAAATCCAGTTTTGGGAGACATGGGCATTATTAGCTCCAGCTTGGCACTTGTAGCTCTCATTTGCAAGTAATGCAGCTTCATCATTGTCTCTGCAGCCAGGTGAGGTTGGGGGCTGCCACCCCTCTCAGCAAGAAAGTCAGAAAGAGAGGATTTGAGCAGATGGAGAAGCTGCCATGGTTAAGGATGAGCAAGATGCAGTTGCAGAGCAGCTATGGCTCTCATGAGCAGAGCAAAGAGATCCTTCATTCAGCAAGCATAAAGCACCATCACTAGCATCTGCTGCTTTTTTTCCCTTTCTAAGCATATTTTAAAAATGTATTGACAAAAATGTGGTATGTGGGTGAGTGCAAGGTTTGTTTTAATCCTCAAGAGAGCAACCTGGGACTATACTGCCTTCCAGAGCAGTACCTTAGAAATGTCAGTTTTTAAATTTTTTTTTTTTTTTTTTTTTTTTTTTTTTTTTTTTTTAATGTGAGGGAGCAGAACTCTTTAGCAAACATGGATTCATCACCTGGGTCTCCTGCGGACTTTCTGTGTATGACTGCTGCCAGGCCTCTGTGTTACTGTTTTTGCTTACCATCTAGAAACATTATGTGTTATTATTACCCCAAACTCTGTAGTGAAAGAAACATAAAAAATCCTGCCACTCTCCTGCTACAGAAGACAATTACACCATTTATTCAATTTCCTAAACTGTTTACCTCCTGTCTTATAATAATGAGGACTTCAATGGCCACAGGACTTCCCACCAGAAGATGCTACTTTTTAAGTCTAAAACTGAAGCTATGTAATTGCTCCCTGAGATGGCTGCACCTGTGCAGGACCACTACCAGCGGTTGTCTTCCTTTTAGTTTCTCCTCTCTTCCATCCATCCATCCATCCATCCATCCATCCATCCATCCATCCCAGCAGCAGGCTGCTGGGCCCGTGATGGTCCATTTCCAGTTTGAATTAATTCCTTCTGGTTATTAGAAGCTGGAAATCTGGAGGCATCTTGGTAGTATCATGAATCCATTCCCAGCCTTGAAATAAATTCCTCACTAACACACCTCAGGATCCTATTTCTCTTTTTTTTTTTTTTTAAATCTGCCTTAGCAGATTAACTTAGCCCATAAGAGCAATAACAGCTCTCAGATGGCTTAAAAATATTTATTTGCTGTGAAAATTGTAAGAAAAATTGCCATCAATTTGCACTTCACAGGTTCTTAAATTTCCTTCCAGGTCTCCTGCCGAAGTGTTCAAAGGATAGACCTTTTTCTGTATGAATTTTTGTCCTTACAATAACTTTACCACTTGGGTTCACCATTCTAGCAAATTTGTGTAGCCTGTAAGCTTTGTCCATGTTTCATCCAAACAGCTTTTGCATCTGTTTCAGTCAGGGTGTGCACAGAGTCCTATACTTATTGCTACATAAAATCAATAACACAAGTTCTATGTTTTCTCCAAAAAAGAATGCATCTTCCTTTGTGTGTAAACACAGTTGCATTGAACACAGAGATTTTTCCACTCATTTTTTATATGCAATACCTGAAACATTCCTAGTGAGGGAGCAGTTTTTAACTTGGAGAGCTGTTGTCTTCTACCTCTGGTGGAAATGACAGCACATTGCAAGCCTTTTAACTGAGATAAAAAAAAAATATGACCACTCTTTTTCCCTACCTGGACTAATAACTCTGGTTCAAACCAGGACCTTTTGTCTACAAACACCACCAAAATTCAAAGATCTGCCTAGCTGACCAAGGAGTCATCTTTGCAGCTGCTGTAACTTCAGCATCCCTATTGATGCTGAGGAACCATCTGTGGGTTTTTTTGAGACACAACAGCAGCAGCACTTCTTAGCAGACAAAAACTATGTCTTACCAAATGCAAAATTTCAGTATGTACAAGGGAAAAAAAAACCCTAAAGAAAAAAAGAAAAAAGCCTAAAACCCTAACTCACTAGAGGTGCAGAGCTTAACTGAGGATTTAATTGTATCCACAACTAGTGCTCTTGGCAGGATCCAGGTTTTCAGAAGTTACTCGATAGCTTTTATGCTAGAAGCTGCTCCTCCTCCTTCTTTTGCTTCTATTTTTCCTCAGGCAACCGAGGCCACTGTGCTGCTGAGCTTTTTACAGCTCAAATTCCACCAGCTGTTGTAGTTTCAGGCTCCCACCACCAAGGCCATGTCTCTGCTTGCATGTGCTGGCTCCTGAGTATGCTCAGAGCAATGACGATGCCTATAGAGATGAGTACTTTTTGCTTAAAGAAGCATTACAGACATAAACCTTAACCATACCCATAGGCTGAACCTCAGATGATGAACCTCTAGCCACTGCCCTGGAAAAGCAATTTCTGACTGCAAGTACTCTTTGCAAGCCTTTCCATTCCAAGCCCCTTGCCAGTCCATTTCCATCTTTCTGAAACATTTGCTGAACTTCTGTGTCGAACTTTTTGCTGCACTTGTGTTTCCCTCTACACATCACCCAGAGTCTCTGCAGCACCTCAGGCAAAAAATGCTATAGAAACCAGTGTCCCTCAAGGACACCTGCCAGCAGAGAGATGTCTTTTTCTCCCTAGCTTCATGAAGTTGTGCATCATTTAGGGTGCAGCTGTAATATAGGAGTGTTTCCACTAACCAGCACCTTCTCTTCTATTTGAGAAGCTCTACTGAAATAGGTGGCCTGGCTTATTTCTACCTTGTCTGGTTTTCTACTTTCACCTCCCTCTGCAGGAGGTGAACCCCATGCTCTGAGGTTCATGTCAGGAACCGCAGTATGTCAGTATGTGAAGGTACAGAAAAATGTTCAGAGTAATAATAGTTGCAGAGGTGTTCATGGGCAGATAAAATGCAGTTGCTTTCATGAGACATTTTCAGCTCTGTCCACAACCCTGCAGCCCAAGCCTTGGTTGAACCACATACTACACATGCTTGCTGCCAGTGACCCAAGATGTACAGTGCACATCTGAACTGCTTTAAGTAAATGACTTTAATCATCAAAGCCTTGTGCCCTCCTAGCCTTTCCACCTCCCAGTCTACAACTCTTTCTGTACCCTGTTAAAAATCCAGTAGTGTGTTAGTAGAGACAGGAAGTTTAATACTCATAAAACTTGCTACAGGCATATTTATCTCTACTGTTTGTCTTGTCTGTACTTGTAAAACACAATTTGAAGCAGGCTCTTCAATCTCAGCAGTACATGCAGGGTAAATCTGAAATACAGGTCAAAAAGAATTCTGGTTTAACTCAAAAGTCAAGAATGCAGAGCTAAGAATCACTCACGCAGAAAATCTGAATTTAAACCTCTAGTTTTATCTTCTGTCCCTCTACTACAATCCCAACATGCTTCCACATGGAGTTCAAAGTTGCTCCATGTAAAGGAATCACAGCCCTCATTGTGGTAATGCCCCAATTCACAGCAGACCCAACTTTGTGATAAGAGTGGGTGCATTTTGCAGGGCTTCGTATTGGAACATTATGGAGTTCAAATCAACTGAGGAAAAAGTCTCCAGAGCCGAGTAAAGTTCCAGCTCCATTCTCTTTCTAAATAAATAAGCATGGCTAACAGGTTGAATTTTTTTGTTGTGATTTTTTTTTTAATAAGGAATGTTGTCAGTCCTATTTTATTATGCGTAATAGAAGGAGGTGAAAAAAAAATTCAATATAAGCACTGTATCTAACCTATTTAAAACTACAATCACAATGTTATCTGAATGCCTTACAACATTGTTTAAATCCAACAAGTAGACATGAAAACAACAAATCTATGCAGGGTTTTTTATACATATGGTGAGAAAGTTTGCAAAGTGTTAAAATATATGTTCTGTTCTGCATGTTTCCGGTACAAGGAAGTGATGTGTAGAATACTGTATATTTATGAACAGAGCCTTGACTTATACAAGCAATAATCAACTTCAAAACATACAA